>NC_087217.1:57185780-57200780 GCF_015104395.2 Macrobrachium nipponense | reverse complement strand
TTTATACAGAAATTAAAAACAAAACTTGAATTTTATAGATAAACTTAAAAGCAAGCTTGAATTTTATAAAGAAACTCAAAAGTAAAGCTTGAATTTTTATAGAGAAATTAAAAAAAGCTTGAATTCCATAAACTTAAAAACAAAGCCTGAATTTTATAAAGAAACTTACAAACAAAGCTTGAATTTCATAAACTTAAAAGCAAAGCTTGAATTTAATAGAGAAACTTAAAAAAAAAGCTTGAATTTCGCAGAGAAACTTAAAAACACAGCTTGAATTTAATAGAGAAACTTAAAAACACAGCTTGAATTTCATAGAGAAACTTAAAAGTAAAGCTTGAATTTCATAAACTTAAAAATATTAGCTTGAATTTGAAAGAGATACTTAAAAGCAAAACTTGAATTTCATAGAAAAACTTAAAAGCAAAGCATGAATTTCAGATAAACTTAAAAGCAAAGCTTGAATTTAATAGAGAAATTTAAAAGCAAAGCTTGAATTTAACAGAGGAACTTGAAAGCAAAGCTTGAATTTCACAGAAAAACTTTAAAACAAAGCTTGAATTTCATAGATAAACTTTAAAACAAAGCTTGAATTCAATAGAGAAACTTGAAAGCAAAGCTTGAATTTAATAGAGAAACTTAAAAGCAAAGCTTCAATTTCACAGAGAAACTTGAAAGCAAAGCTTGAACTTCATAAAGACATTTAAAAACAAAGCTTGAATTCACTGTCACAAGCGTAATTTTGTCAGTGAACGTTAAGCTTTGTTTCTTTGTCTCTACAGTCCGTAAGTTACGAATATCCAGCTTGGAAAAAAATCATGTTCTCTATACTATCTTGAACTACGCTAACATCATGCTTCATTATTTCTAAAAAATATACTCCTAACTAATTATATATTATAAATAAAATATATAAATCATAAATATATATATATATATATATTATATATATATATACATACATATGTATATATATATATATATATATATATATATATATTATAATATATAAGTATATACATATACATATACATACATATATGTATATATATATATTTTATTTATATATATATATATAGTATATATATATATATGTGTGTGTGTGTGTGTGTATGTATGTATGTATGTATATATGTGTGCGTGTGTTTGGTTGTGTGTGTGTAGAGAGAGAGAGAGAGAGAGAGAGAGAGAGAGAGAGAGAGAGAAACCTATATTCATGAGACTATGTTGTTGTCCCTCACAGCTCCACAGTAAATACAAAAGACCAGCGACGAAAGGTCAACACAACGCAACGCAACACAACAATGACAACAGCAACAACCCCTTAACAAGCGAGATGTTGTTGGACGCCTTTTGGTCCTCCGTCTCACAATAGCCGAAGTTCCTTGATAATCGCGCTTCAGTGGCTCTGTGTCAATAACTGACTTTTGATCTCTGGTTTCCCAGCTCCGCAATCATTTATAATTGCGTGCCAAGTGGGCGTTCCGTGACGCCAGGAGTCGTTACCTAACGCATCAGAACTAGAAAAGTATTTGTTCAGATGGTCGTTCTGAAGGTTAAAAGCTTCAGCAGAAAGTCACGGAAAGGATTTGAATGTTTGAAAAGGAAATTAAGTATTTAATGTCCATTTTCAAATGTCAGTCAACAGAAAACAGAAATATGTGATTCAGGCTTTTATACTCACCGGCATTCCTGGTTAAACCACTGGTGTTATTTATTCAAGCAAAATCAGAGGATTATAATTACTATTATTATTATTATTATTTCAGAAGATGAAACCTATTCTCACGGAACAAGCACACCAAAGGGGCCAATGACTTGAAATTCAAGCTTGCAAAGAACGACGGTTTCAACCTCCCACCGCAGACCCCATACTGCATCAATAACTGATCATGATACAGAGCCAGTGATTTATCATCGCCCTGGGGGAGATGCGAACCCCACGACATCCGAGTGGCATGCCATGACACTAATCGCTATATTTCCCATAGCGATGGGCAAATAGAATATCGGTCATTGCTTTTACTACTTGAATCCTGACTTACGAAAATAAATTTAAAAAATTAGTGAATAAGTATAATATTAAGCAACCATATATATATATATATATATAGAATATATATATATATATATAATATATATATATATATATATATATATACATATATATTAATATAACGATGGATAACGTGCATTAGCTTACTCACTCAAAATAACGCTCTCACACAGAAATAAAAAACATACAAAGTTAACCCAAACCATTGAGATACTTGACGCATGGTCACATTGGCCTATAACAAAGTACCCTCACTAGAATTCGAAAGTCGAAACCCCCTTAAGCACATGGCTTTACTAAGATAATGAAATGAAAGACATCCAAGGGAATCTTTCAGAAATCAAATAATCAAAGCTTATTAAGACCTACCAATTATTAAGCGTATAATGACGGTTCAAATTTGCGAGAGCATTTCCTGTGTAGGCCTCAGAGACCAATTTGCAAAATGTAAACAGGATTCCTCTGCCGATCTTTCCGCACCATTTTCACGAACGAAACTTCGGAATGACAGAACCCTACCCGAAGTGATCCCTACTACAACCACTACTGATATGATCTGGACTGAGGACGAATCAGGTGAACGGCCTGACAGGAGAAGACAACGCCCGTGAAATAAGTAATTGGAAAGCGGCGACGGCTGACCACAACCCATTCTTCACGGGCAAGCCTCGCCGCCATTTGTATCCTCGGGTGGGGGAAAGCCATTAAGCCTTCTCTCCCAATTACCAGGATCCTGTTGGAATCCTTTTATCTCGCTCCCCACAGGGAGGAGGAAAGCCCGCTGGACCGGAGGACATCGATTCCTATCGGAATACTACATTTCGCAAGGGCCAGGCGGAGATACGAAGCCCCATAAAATAAGAGGAGGGCGGGAAAACCCTTGTTCCTTCCTCCTCCTCCTCCTCCGCGGGAGTTGGGAGGCGGAAGTCGTCGCGGCTAGCGGTTGCATCTGGCGCTCCACCGATTGATGGCCAGGAATCGCGGAATAAAAATGACTGTCCATCGGAGGGAAAGATTGCGGCGATCTTCCGGAGAAATGGCCTTTCTTCGCAGCAAAACTATATTGTCCATCAAGCGGAAACGCTGTTCCGCATAGCAATGCGTTGTTTCGCGAGGATCTGTTTCTGGTTTTGGCGGTTTGTTCAGAGTTACGTAACCACTTTGGATCAGGTCGAGGGAATGGTCTAAGGAAGACAATAGTCAAGACTCTAGAAGATGCGATTTATTCTCTAGACTTTTGTTCTGGGCGTTATTCATAGTCCCGGTTGTTACATGGAATGGTCTCGAGGAGATTTTCTAAAGTAAATATTATTATGCAACTCCTGTTCAGCTGCGGGTGGGTCAACTACGCTACCTTAGACAAATTTTTCCATGAAAATCGTAAAAGTAACAACTTTCGAATTTCGAGATTTAGTCGTTAATCACGTTTTGGAATTAATTACTTTTCGAGTGGTAATTCCAATCATAAAAATCTCTGTAAAGAAAATATTATTACGGTTAATGACCTGCATTTCCCACATGCATACACTCATGCACGAACACATACTCGAGCGCACGCACACACACACCTATAATATTTAATATATATATATATATATATATATATATATATATTATATATATATTATATATATATTATATATGACTGTAAAAAGTTCTGTAACAACATAATTCCATCTAATAAAAGGAGCCCATAAAAACACCAAAATGTAGAGAGAAAAGTACTATATTTCAGACTGCTGCCTCTCTCTTCAGGTATATGAATGAGAAAAGTTTACAGAAAATGGTTAGCTGGCCTCCTTTCTCCTTTTTTAGGCACTTTTTCTCCCAGTCACATTAAACATTCGGAAGATTTTTGTCACAAATTCAGAGAAGCACATATACCACTTCACAACATAAAACTTTTAAGCCTTGACGTAGACTCCCTATTCACAAAAGTACCAGTACAGGACGTTCTTCAGTTTTTAAGGGAAAAATTATCCCCCTATTCAGATCATTTCCCATTGGCGCTTGACAAAATAATAAAGTTAGTTGAATTATGTGCATCTAATAACGTATTTTCATTCGGGGAATCATTCTACAAGCAAAAATTCGGGTGTAGTATGGGTAGTCCTTTAAGTCCTGTTTTAGCCAATCTATACATGGAATACTTTGAAACTACAGTAATAAATGCAATAAAACCCAAAAACATGCTGTGGAAGAGATACATGGATGATATCCTAACATTTTGGGATAATAGGTGGGGTAATTTTAATGAATTCCTCTCAAAATTAAACGCATTAGTGCCCAGCATCAAATTTAAAGTTGAATGGGAAACAGACAACAAAATTCCTTTTCTTGATGTTTTAATAATCAGAGACACGACAGAATACAAATTTACCATATACAGAAAACCAACGTTCTCACTTTCATATATTCACTACTTTTAGCTATCACGACATTACTATCAAGATAGTGTAGCTAGAAACCTATTCTTAAGAGCCTTACGAATTTGTTCCCCAGATTTCCTGGAAAAAGAATTTGAACTAATTCGCAAGCAACTTTCGTCTTTAAAGTATCCTGACCATATAATTGAGAAAGCAATTCACAAAGCAAACGTAATTTTCTACCGACCCCCTAAAGACTAGACCAGAGACACACCCAACAATAAAATAAAAATTCCTCACCTGGAGACGATTAAGAGAGTAACCCAAACCCTTGGGAAATCCAACCCTTTTGCATTTACCTACCCAAACACCTTAGCCAAATCCCTGATTAACGTCCAACAAAAGACATCTCCCAAGGACACTGGGGTCTATGAGATCCCATGCCAGGACTGTGACCAATCTTACATCGGATTTACAGGTAAATCACTTCCCCAGAGATTAATACACAACAACAAACGGTCAGTTAGGTATGGACAACAGAACTCGGCTATTTTCAACCATATAAATGAACATAACCATAGAATAAACTGGAATTTGTCACGTGTAATTTATAGCAGCAACTGTCGGTACAAGAGTCAAATGATGGAATCGGCCTTAATAAAAGAGAAGCAGGTAATGAACATCTCAAAAGGCGCGTGGATTTCAGATGTCATCGACGAGGTTTTCATTCAACCAACGCTTAAGAAGATTAAAGGAAGATTATCAGCGGTGGTGACCTAAATTGGCTTACTTGTGGACGGATCTCTTGGTATAAATACCACCTTTTCTGTAAACTTTTCTCATTCATATACCTGAAGAGAGAGACAGCAGTCTCTGAAATATAGTACTTTTCTCTCTACATTTTGGTGTTTTTATGGGCTCCTTTTATTATTGATATATATATACATACATACATACATATGCATATATATATATATATATATATATATATATATATATATATATAGTGATAAATATCTAGGTAAACATAAAACACGAAATAAAACTAAATATAAAAATAGTTCACATAAGATACGGAACAATAATCACTCAAAATCAGATATGAGAAGATGCATACGTAATGCATAATTTGCGTCCGTGTGTAAACCAATTAATATAAACATGCTTTACAAATCCATGAATAAATAAAGAATTTATCTATAGATTTACTTTTTAAACTCCATTCGCGACCTAACATCACATTTATATGAAAAGGTGATAATTCTCAGAATATTGTTGCTCTGAAACGAAAAGCATTTCAGCCTGATGAACATTTCTGATTGTAAAGCACAAACAATTCGCTACGAATAGATATAAAAAACAAACTCCAATCGGGAAAGGGAATAAAAAGCTTCATGTAGCAAACGGTCACCGCTGAAACGAAGCAGAAGCGATAAATACGAAAAAATATATTAATTTTCATAAACTGACTCTCGGTTGCATGCAAGAAGTTCCTCAGCATATACTGAAGCGCGCTCATTGGGCCGGTAATAGCTGCCATTCCACTTTTACGATAATTCAACTGGTCAGAGAGAGAGAGAAGAGATAGAGAGAGAGAGAGAGAGAGAGATAATAATAATAATAATAATAATAATAATAATAATAATAATAATAATAATATAATAATAAGCTTTATTTCCAATATTTACTTTGGCTATTCTGTATCTTACAAAGGATAAAATGTATTTCAATGTATGAGTTACAATTGATACTACTTACAGTTTCCTATATATACAACAAACCTGATTGAACATCTTAAACACAAAATAAAACGTAGCCCTGCAATACATAGTATAATATTATGTATAATTTTACTTACATGTGTAGGTAGACATCATGATGATTTACAAAGTTGCCCTTCTTTTGTAAAAATTCTAGAGATGCAGTGATGTTACCGTATAAAGCGTTATTAACCTACCGGCAAAAAATGTTTCTTTAGCGCTGATTTGAAAGAATTTATATTAACTATTGCTTTTATAGCTTTTATAGCTGTTGGTAGCTTATTCTAAGCTAAAGGACCCTGTTCAGTGAACGATCTTTTACCAAGCTCAGTATTTGTCCTTGGCACGTAAAGGTCGTTGCTATTTCTTGTTATCATGTCACTTCTAAATCCAACTAATGTCAGATGAAAAATCCATGTTGATAATAAATTATTTAATGTTTTATAAACTAATAGACATAGGTCGTACTGTATTCTTTGTTCTATATTTAGCCATTCTAATTTCTTTAAAATTGGGGTTACATGATCGTATTTCTTTGCCTTCCCATCAATCACTTTTGCCGCAAAATTTTGGAGTTTTTGTGTTCGATGTTGTTGTTGTTTAGACGTAGTGCCCCATACCTTCAAACAGTAGTTTACTATGCTTAACGCAAGCGACTGAACAACCATTTTGCGCATTTCATGATCCAATCTGTCTTTTATTCTGTTTATGTAAATTAGTGTTCCATTCACTTTCCTACTGACCTCATTGATATGAACATCAAAACACATATACTGATCGAAGTAAAGTCCAGAGTTTTTTACATGGTCACTTTTTCTAATAGCATGGCCATTAAAATTTATAACTATATCATCAGGAATTTGAGAAACGTATTGTCTTGAACCAAGGAAAATATACTGAGTTTTTGATTCGTTTACATTTAATCCATTAATTTGGAAATGATATTTAGCATTTTCAAAGATACTTTCCGCTCTTGAAATTAACATTTGTAATTCGTCTATGGTTCCGGTGATTAGGATTTGACTGTCATCTGCATACTGTATTAAGAGACAATCCTGTAATGAAGTAGACATATCATTGATATAGATCAAGAAAAGAATTGGTCCTAATATTGATCCTTGTGGGACCCCAAATCGCTTAGAGGAAGATGTTACATCGTCTATTCTTACTGACTGATACCGGTTTTCCAAATAATTTTTGAACCAAAACGGGTCGATTTTTAGTTTTATACATTTACTAAGTAATATATCATGACTAACGCTATCAAATGCTTTAGAGAGATCCAACAATATGAGAAGAGAGATCTTTTTTTCGTCAATGTTACTATAAATTTTCTCTGTGAGCTTCATGAGAGCGGTTTCGGTGGATAGATGTGGTCTAAAACCATGTTGGGTTTGTGATAATAAGTTATTTTCTTCAAGATATTGCATGAGCTGAACTGCAATTATTTGATAATTTTCGACTGCATCTGGGTCACCGTTCTTGAAAAATGGTATTACTTGCGATAGTTTCCAGTCGGTGGGGTAGAGACCAGTAACAATGGAGGTGTTTACTATAACGGTTAGGTAAAAACTTATCACGGATAAGGCATCTCGTATGAAACGGAGAGAGAGATACCATCAGATCCAAACGCCTTCGAGTCATTCAAATCCCTCACAATCAAGACAACTGTATCTACGTCAACGGGTTGCGGTCTGAAAAGGTTTTTCGCGATACCTTGAGGTATAATAGTATTTACAGTGGGCAGATTATTATTTGCATTGAAGATCTGTCGAGTATTTTCGAAGGCCAGTCGACCTACATTTGCAAAATATTCGTTAAATTCTTCTCCTTTATCTTTCTTATCTTTATAATCATGGATGCTTACGTTACTATTTGTGGCAGGGATCATTTCATGAGCAATTTCCAATTTAGTAGACAAATTACCATGACAGCTTTTAAACTTATCTTCAAAATGTTCTGCCTTCTTTGTTTTAATAAGTTGATTAACTCGTTTTTTATGGTTTTTATAAGTATTTCTTAATTTTAAGTTTAATGTATCCCTTTTGACTCTTTCATGCAATTCGTCTCTTACTTTCATTTGTATTTTAAGATCATGGCTTATCCAAGGAGCCGGGGGCCGGGTAATTACTTTCGTTACACAAGGGGCACACTCATTTAAACTCTCAACAAAAACACTAGTAAATATAGAAACTTGAATATTTACATTGTCTGTATTTAAAATTTTATTAAGGTTAGGGATTCCATTTAACAGGCTATTACAGAACGTATTCTGATTATAGTGTCTTAAACTACGAAATGTTCTAGTTACAGGCTGCCTTTTTGGTTTTGAGATATCTATTTGTAGTGTTACCAACTCATGGTCAGCGACAGGACAAGGAACTACTTCAGCTTGGGAAATCATTTCTGATCTGTTTGGGATAATAGCATCTAGCAGTGATGAGCTTATGCTTGTAATTCTTGTAGGTTTATTAATTGCTTGGTGTAGAGAGAGAGAGAGAAGAGAGAGAGAGAGAGAGAGAGAGAGAGAGAGAGTTGTGATATGAAAAAAAAGATATGACGTGGGAAGTAACATCTGATGTGGGGAGAGAGAGAGAGAGAGAGAGAGAGAGAGAGAGAGAGAGAGAGAGAGAGAGAGAGAGAGAGAGAGAGAGAGAATGCTGCTATGAAAAATGAGAAACATTTGTTGAAAAGAGAGAGAGAGAGAGAGAGAGAGAGAGAGAGAGAGAGAGAGAGAGAGAGAGAGAGAGAATGGTGCTATAAAGGAAAAAGGTATGATAAAGAAAGAAGAAATATTTGATGCAGAGAGAGGAGGAGGAGGAGGAGGAGGAGGAGGAGGAGAGAGAGAGAGAGAGAGAGAGAGAGAGAGAGAGAGAGAGAGAGAGAGAGAGATATTGCTACAAGAAGATAAGAGAAAAATTATGTTGAAAGAAAAATGATACAGAGAGAGAGAGAGAGAGAGAGAGCCGCGTCACATTACCGTGACATAAATATATTATTGGCCTTTAACACAAAGAAGTACCTATCCGCGCTGAAGAAATACGATCGTGTTCGAGCGCGAAGACAATATGCATCTGGTAAGAGTAAAAAAAAATGGTGTTAGTTTTTTGGAAAGGAATAAAGAAATAACCAAATTCTGCAATGGTATATTTTCTGCAGGGAATGGAACACAAATTTACTCAAGTGAGTAATGTTTTGTGTATGCAATATGTTAACAGAGAATTATTACATTTTCATTTAACATTATGATTGCTAGGTCACGAATGGAATTGAGAATGTAGTCATAAATAGATGCTTAATATTTACAAGCACCTATAATTTTATGCTTATTTATATTCATATACATACGAACACAATGTATACTTATGTACGCATATAAACAAACGTTCAGATTGCACTATGTAAAGAAACGGTTCCTTCATCATGTCTCCTACTGGTTTCGAGGTTTGTTGTAATAAGCTTTAAAAATTCATTGTAGACATCGAGATGTAAAAAGAAATATATATATACATATGTACATACATGCATATGTATACATATGCATGCGTAAATTATGCATGATGTAGAAGGATAGCCACTAAAGCAATTAGCAGGTACTAAGATGAAGGTGAAATCTGTGTCAGAAAACGTGGATGGCAGGAAGACTGGCTTGGAGTTACTGTCCACTGACATATAAGTAGTGTTATGGCTACGTAGCTATTTAATAATATTGTGCATGGGGTGTTAAGGGCTATTTATCCGTGATGGTCACCTCAAGCTCCTGATAACAGACAAACTTTTGAAAGTGATTGTACGAGGAACAATTCGAAAGAGAATATCAAAAGGAGTTATGATGTGAAGCTTAATGGAAGCCAAGAAAATTGAAAAGTGTTTGAAACTGCTGAAGCTCGCACAATAGGAGCTGATACAACGAAACGAATGATTGTAGGTTAAAAGATGTGAATTACAGATATAGCAAATCAAATAAAGATAGGCTGCAGATTCCGGGAGAAATAAGAAAAGAATGCCCAAGGAAGAAAAAAACCGACTATATGAAAACATAGATAACCCACTCTCCTTTATAGGAATCGAGTATGTGTGGTGACTCCATTATGAAATAAAATACTGACAGGCTAACTGTTTGCTTAGTATAAGTGAGGTAAGAGAAGAATATGAGGTGAAATTATTAACAAGGGTGTATAAAAAGGAATTTTAGACGGAGAAGAGGGAGGTGAGTGGCGCAGTGTGTGTGTGTCTGTGTGTAGCTACATAAAGTAGGCGATGCTGAGAAAGTTTTCTGAATGTTTCATTATTGACATAACAGTCTTTCACCATGTAAATGTGGCTTTGATAATGAAAAGGTTTTCCAGTCATTATAGTTATTTACAATGAATTTACTGCTACAACATGGCAAGTTTTCAGTCATTATGGTTAATTACAATGAATTTACTACTAACATATGACACGTTTGCCAGTCATTATGGTCAATTGCAGTGAATTTATTGCCAACATATAGCAAGTTTTTCCAGTCATTATGGTTAATTACAATGTTGCTGCTAACATATGACAAGTTTTTCCACTCATTATGGTTAATCACAATGAGTTTACTACTAACATATGACACATCTTCCAGTCATTATGGTTAATTACAATGAATTTATTGCCAACATATAGCAAGTTTTTCCAGTCATTATGGTTAATTGCAATGAATTTACTACTAATATATGACGATGTTTTCTAATCTATTAACAAGCCATACTACTCGAAATGATATAAAATAATATAAAAATGATATAAAATAACAGCATCCAACCCATTCCGTTCATAAGAGAGATCAATACATAAATTACAAAAATAAAAAGAAATCCCTTTAAAACTAAGCGTAATCATAGGGGTCTTCTCCTCTTTCCGTCTTACCATTCAAAATAATTAGAAAGATGTTCTGAAGTAAATCTTCTCGCAACAGAAACGGACACGCCAATATACGAGCTCGAAAAATCAGCCGTGTTCATTCGGGCGAGTAATGGTGCATGCATACATATGCACGCAAGAGGATACGTCGACATTACATATGGATGTTTGTCATGCATCCGAAATCAGAGGCAAGTAGGTCAGAGCGAAGATAACAAATCAAAGAGCGTATGGAGGGAACAGATTGAAAAAGTGATAATTGAGGGAAGTAGGGAAAGGGGAGAGGCCGAGGGGAAACCTGATTACATACATACATACATGGACTATGGACTCTCCCAGAGAGAGAGAGAGAGAGAGAGAGAGAGAGAGAGAGAGAGAGAGAGAGAGAGGATGATGAAAGGTGCATACTTTAGGGGAGAGGGAACTCTGAGATATTGCTTTAAGGAAAGAGGGAGCTTGCCAGCTATTAAGGGTGGAGAATTGATGTGTGTACGTGCGCGTGTGAGTGAATGTTTCTCCATATTCCTACACACACACACACACACGGTAATTTTATATTTTCCTGCGCGTATACTTCAAGAACCTCAGTTTTTAGCTATCGCCTGTTTTGGATAAGAAAACTTCGCTATGTTTTAGCAACAAATTCACTGTTATTAATTATAATGATTGGAAAAGTTCTTCATTATCAAAGCCACATTGACACACACACATATATATTATGTGTGTGTGTGTGTGTGTGTGCTTGTATGTGTGGTAACCCCAACATTAACCGTTTTTTTCCTAACAAGAAAGGTCTTAATACCAAGGAAGCGTGCAAGCTGCCAGATTGACACTGTATTTTTGTATATAGTTAGTAATGTTTGATCTGGTAGTACTGTATAGTGCATTTTACTGTACCTCTTTTTGAGATCCTTGAATGAACCTTTTAGTTACCCTGTTTCTAGAGTGATTTTGTTGGCCACGCCTTCTTTAGGTTTTCTTCGGACCACCTATTTGCAGTCTAAATCAGTTTCACCTGGTTCGCTGCTGTGATTAAGTGCCCAATGGAGTAGCCGTCTTATTCTTCATATTGCTGTAATGTATTCTTCATTCTTTTATAGATCTTGAGTGAAAATTTATTATATTTAAGGTCATTTAATTTCGGTATTTCTGCGCTGCAGAAGTGGTTAAGTGATTCCTTGTTTCATGCGGTAAGCTGGGATGCCAGTAACTGTAAATCATGGTGGTCTTTTATTATTATATTTAATTTTTGCTCGAGTTTAAAGTTAACCCTTACTTATTTTCTGTGATGTGTGAACCCTGGCTTAGAGACATCACTATATATATATTTGTGTGCATGTAGGAGATCGACATACATGCATACATACATACATACATACATACATACACATGCTTACTCTGCACCTTAACCTCCCCTATAAATTTTTTTGGCTGTCAGCGGATTATCAAAGGACACATGCCGACACCCTCAGTGTATATCGTACACTACTCTAAAAGACTTACTTCTCCATGTTGAATAAAAAATGGTAGCCTGGCTGCGTAATTTGACTTTCTATCTACCTATCAATCAATTTTATGGTCAATAACACGCGCATAAATTGAAAAGTATATAACTAAATAAATAAAAAGATCAATAATAAATAAAAAGATCAATAATGGTAGAAAGTTGAAACTGTTAAAATGGCCTGTATCCAAGCAAAAATTGATTTTGAAATTACTCTCTTGACAGATTCTTTACTCGAAATGGTAATCTCTCTGTAACAAAAAATTCGATAACTTCGTCTTTTGAAGGTCAACCGATATGAGACGCTTCAAACTTGAACTGTGTTATGTACACACGTAATTAGTAAGATATAAAATACAGCAGCTCCCACGACAGTGCCAAGATAGTTCATCTAATAGGTGGTCCGCTGGCAGAGTGGCTAGTGGCGTGGCATGCCACTCGGATGTCGCGGGTCCGGGTCTCCCCCCAGGGTGATAATCACTGGCTCTGTATCATGATCAGCTACTGCTGCAGTGTGGGGTCTGCGATGGGAGGTTCAAACCAACATAATTTGGAAAGCTTGAATTTCAAGTCAATGGCCCCTTTGGTGTGCGTGTTCCTTGTCAATAGGTTTCATTTGCTGAAAACAATAATAGTAATGATAGTTAAAATAATACTATTTTGAAGCAAAGAATCAGTTTCCCAGTATTTCACACACACCCACAGGCAATGATCTACTGAAGTTAGATTAATGAAGCGTTTCCATTACTACAGCGTCAATTTGTGTTCATCAAGGACTTTTCCCCTGGTCCGTTAAATTAGGGAGCGTTCTCTATATAATTAATGAGGAGTTATCTACGCCGGTGGGGGAATCCCCGGCTCGCTCTTCTACCAAGAAAAAGCGGGGGAAAAGAGAGAAAGAAAGTGACCCTGGTTTCTGTATCGGAATATTTAAAGTTATCGTGCGACTCCATCTTTTCATTATTTTTATTATCATCATATTACTGATGAATTTTAAGACTAAGAACATCCAAAGCTTGTTTTTATTTATTATTTTGCTTAAGTTTCGGTACAAATCTGGTACAATTTTCGATTAATCAGCTGATATAAGGAAAAGACATGGATATGGTAAAGGTGTCAGCAATATTACAATGTTAAAATACAATATTGTAGTGTATTTTGTAACTTATGTTGTACATACTTTTACCATATCCACGTCTTTTGCTCAATTCAGCTAATGTTTCGAAAATGGTACCAATTTGTAGAGACGTCAAAAAATACGAGCAAAGAGTCAGAAATATTCATTGGGTGTTCTTCGTCTTTAAATTCATCATTCTACTGAAATTCCCAAAGTCTAGCCCCAGTTACAACGACATTATCACATTACTATTAAAGTATAGTGTTTTATATATATATATATATATATATATATATATATATATATATATATATATATATATTAAAAGGTTTATCTCACTTCCTGCAAGGTTCCAATCTGTGTGTAAGATGGTTAAGTCACTAAAATCAAGTCCGACACTCAATTTAATTAGCCATCTATAATCTAATATCTAATTTTGAGAAAACAGATTCCATTGTTTGGCATTAATATAAAATTACTGAATTATTTGAGTACCTTTTTTAATTGAAACACATGAAACAAAAACAAGGAAAGAACAAGAAAATATTTGATACATCACATTAAATAAAAGAAAAAAAAAAACCAGGACAATTATTTTGATAAAACAAATGAAGCACAGAAGGCATAACAATAAACTAGACCACAGGAAAAAGATGATGATATTTACGATAAGACGAATAAAAAACAGCGAAGAGGGAAAAAAAAAGACAATATTTATGACGACGACATAAAAAGTAAAGAGCAAGAAAAAATTTAGATGAAACAAATGACCCAAACATGAAGGTTCTAAGGAAGTTATATAAAGCGGGGAGTGCAATGAGACTCGGCAAATGATAAGAGGATGGCCAGGAGAAAGAGAGAGAGAGAGAGAGAGAGAGAGAGAGAGAGAGAGAGAGAGAGACAAAAGGGAGGGAAATGAGGGGAAAGCTGTGAGAGTGGAGAGAAGAGGGGAAGAAGGGACGTTACCCGAGGGAAGCCCTTAATGTATACATTGACAAAAATGGGGAGGTATGTGATGGTCTAAGGACATAATTAAACTTAATGAATTGAGGTTAGAAAAGCGAGGACACACTCAAGCATTCAGCGAAGGAGAGAGAGAGAGAAGAGAGAGAGAGAGAGATAGAGAGAGAGAGAGAGAGAGAGAGAGAGAGAGAATGTTTTATGAGCATTATTTAATTAGTGGAAAGAAAATCTTTCTCTTGTGAAAAAAACTATTTAACTTACTTTGTGTTAAACGGGGATGTACAGTTGCATTTATCGTTTTTTGTTTTGTTCTTGGGAGGGGGGGGGGGGGGAATCTAGTTTTGAAA
>NC_087217.1:57158280-57180780 GCF_015104395.2 Macrobrachium nipponense | reverse complement strand
CTTTATTGATCTTCTCAAAACTCCTGGCTCCGTGAACGTACCTAGTACGTCTTCCGTTTACATAGCTTAAACGAATCACCTCGACAGACTCGGGCCAGTCTGTCGCCGCATTTTCGTGTCTGCTCTTATGTTATGCTTTTACTCTGCTTATAATAAAACAGTTCGCCTCGGAGGTTTTTACGTTAGTTCTCTACCTGCATTCAACACCGAAATTCCACTTCAAAAGAAAAAAGAAAAAAAAAGGAAGGGGGGTGACTAACAGTCCTTACATAACACGTACAAACTGAAGTTCCCTGCACCATTCTCTTCAAAACTATTTTGCTAAGACCCCTTTTACCTTCCAAAATCATAAGTTACAATTAAACCGGTATACTTAATAAGTTACATTTAAACCAGTATACTTACACCAGTTAAAAACTTTTCTTCAATCACCAGTATATTAAATAATTTTGCCACTTTCTGGCTTCCATGTACTTTCATTATCTTCCCCTTGAAAGTTCCTTTACAAACACCTTTAGTTTAGACTCTTCAGCCATCCATTGTAAGTTCACCTCATTATAAAAAACTTACATCCGCCGCAAACAGCAGCCACTCGAGACCTATTATATTATTATTCCACTACTGCGACCTTTTATTTCCAGTTTTATCTCAGAATTCTCTCAAGAATTCATCCGTAAAATGATTAAACATTCGTCACTCACTTTATTTATGCTAAGAGGAACTTTACTTTCATCACAAAAACTCTCAAGTTCTCTCAACAACACAGTATATACCGCTACACTACACATTTTCATACCCTCCAAACTGTATCTCTTAATCTGTTTATGTAGGTTCGTATATAGTACATGCGACCTTTTCGTTTTATTTTCAAGTTCTTCACACAAATTTCCATAAAAAAAATTGAGCCTGACAGCTTTTTTTTTTTTTTCTAAACCCAAGCTATTTTTCTATCAATCTATTTATCTGCTTTTATTTTCTCAATCAAGATCCTACTATCCTTATGCAACTTTTACTCTCACTTTCAATCCCTCTTCTCAACAAGTCATCTGGAACTTTTCCCTCGTGCAGACGACCTTACACATTTTGGTCTGTCTCTCAATTACTATACATTAACGTCTCCCAGGGCCTTTCTGCTATTCTCTTTGCTGCAAAGTACTGAATGAATCGACGTTGGACAGTGATATATATATATATATATATATATATATATATATATATATATATATATATTAGCTGAAGCCACTGGGGAAATTTTAAAAAAGAAAGACAGTGATATATCTTTATATATATATATATATATATATATATATATATATATATATAAATAAAGTCAAATATCGTTCCGTTGCCTCACTTTCCGTTCGTGGCATTAGACCCTTTATATATTTATATATTATATATATATATATATATATATATATATATATATAAAAATATGTATATATACATATATATACAGATATATATATATATGAGATATATTTACACATATATATATATAATATATATATACATATACATATATATATATATATATATATATCTATATATATATATATATAGTATACATACACACACACTCGTTCGGTATCTCTCTCCTTTAACAGATGCACAGCTCAGAACAGCCCTTGGTCTCAGGAGTAACAGAGAGACGTTCCATTTCCTGGACGTACCAGAGCCGTCTTAGCGTTTCCGTTGCATTCAGAAGCAGGTCTAGATTAGCCCTAACCTAGACCGTTCATAGGCACCGACTCTTGGACTCTGGACGTTGAAGTATAGACTTTAAACAGAGTCTCTCTCTGTCTCTCTCTCTCTCTCTCTCTCTCTCTCTCTCTCTCCATTTTTCTTTATTCTGTCTGGCAATTGTTTTCGACTGTCAATTTCCCCCCTTCTCTCTTTTATCTAAATCATACTCCTTGAGCTCCTTTGTCCAAATCTTTCCCCTTTTTTCACAAAACATCTTCAGTCCTGCATTTTTCCTTTTTATTCAAACTTCATTTTCCTGTTTGCTCTTCTTCAGAGTATCCTGAGAGAGAGAGAGAGAGAGAGAGAGAGAGAGAGAGAGAGAGAGAGAGAGAGAGAGATAAATTTCCGGAACACCTCACAGATATCAATTCATATAGGAGGGTTCCAGCAGTCACGCCATCCTTCCGAATCATTTGAACATTTCAAATATGGTAAGGAATTCACCTCTTCCTGCTAAACTAACTGACAGACTACGAACTCCCGGGTGAGAAGACTAAGTATGAACTCCCAGGTGCGAAGATTAATTTCTTTTTAATGAAAGGAGAGGAAAGAACAAAAGCACGCCTTAAATATGGAGATGACAGCAAAGAGGTGAGACCTATTATGACACAAAAGTTAGGCAAGTACGTTATTAAACAAATGGTTCTTCAGACAATGAGGCCTTACCCCTCTCACTTATACGCTCTCTCTCTCTCTCTCTCTCTCTCTCTCTCTCTCTCTCTAAGTACACTTAATAGTGAGGGATCCCTCCCTGCAAAGCGGAGGAGATCCTGCTTTCCTACCCTGAAGAATCGATCCCAAGCCTCCTGCCCGAGGGGTTCCGTCCCTCATTTCCTTCTGAAGATGAGGAGGGGGGAATCGAGTCACCCAAGCGGGTCACTTCCCCCTCCCCCCAACAACCCCCCCCCAAAAAAAAACCTCCCTGGGAGCATGGCTCCACCCGGCTATTGTCGGTCCTTACCTGGACATGGGGCCTGAAGCCGAAACAAATCTAAACGTCCACAAACTCCCCTTTCAACTTTTCCAGGACTTTCTTTTGCAAAACTTTCCCTTCTGTTTTATTGCTTTTCTCTCAGAAGCCTTCAAGGGAGGTTGAAGGGTTTTAATAGCTTTTTCTTTTCGGGAACCCGACTAAAACGCCGTGTTGATCTTCTGAAGAGACCGTTTATCTTACCATACATTATGCATTACAGACGCCCAACAATATGATTTCGATTTAAGGCTGTCTATATCTTTTAGAGTACACACACACACATACTCACCACACACACACACACACACACACACACATATATATATAATATATGAAATGTAAATAAATTCTTCTGTTAAAACAGGATACGTCTCAAGTATAAAAGGCCCATTAAAAAACTCTGGTTTAAAGTTAGGGACTATATTTCGGTGGTCTAACTTCCACCCTTTTCAAGCAGTGAATAAGGGCGGAAGTTAGTCCACCAAAATATAGTCCTTAGCTTTAGACCAGAGTGTTTTAATGGGCCTTTTATACTTTATATATATTACTCTCTCGTTAGCACAGGCAAAGGACGGATATGAGTACTTTTCGACGGTCATGTGGACAGAATTGACGGTGGAAAGATTGTAGTATATGTCAGAACTGTTAAGGGGGAAGAGAACATTACCTATAAAAGGTTACAGATGGGTAGTGAGAAATGTGTAAAATTGAGTAAAGGGCATAATTTGGGTTGGATGGAAAGGGGGGGGGGGGAAGGAGAGTTCGATTGCTATGTAGATATATGAAAGAGCTAAAGTCCTGGACGTTCTACTGCACAAGAGGTTCATCCTTGATCTAGTAGGTATTGTGTGAATGAGGCAGAGAATATCTTTTTTTGGTTTTGGGGCCAGCCCAATTCGTTTAAACGGTTTTATATTCATGTCAAATGTTTTTACTATATTTTCGAGTTTCATCTGCCTCAAAACATCGATAATTCGTCGCTTTTCTAAAGCAACTCGCTGATCTAATAAAGAAAGCCATCAAAATACATTTTGCTCACGATCTTGGAAAATGAAAATGTTCTGATAAATATTTTTCCTTCTCACATCTTTACTAAACCACATTATTTTTCATAGAACATGTTCCAAACACATGTGTGGTTACGAGTAACTGGTGTCTGTTGATGCAGGTTTTTGGTCACATATCCACTCAAAGCTAATTTAACGAAATTGATTAATTTCATCAAAAGACGTCGCAACGAGTTCGGTAACAAATACCGTACCTGTCTCACCGTTTTCTAAAAATCTATCACTTTACTGCCTATAGTAAACAAATAACTGCATACAATTTAGTGGGAACGAATTACAACTTACCTCTATTATTTTGTAAAATCCCTCTCACAGCTCTGGAAACTGGGGCTAACCTATATTTTTCTTATTAGATGAATTCAATTTATGAAAATGGGAACTTTTTCTTCTGTGCAGGGGATGACTGCTTTCTGTCGTCAGTATTATTTAGAGTGTGTGTGTGTGTGTGTGTGTGTGTGTTTAAGCAGGGCGGGAGGGTGAGGAATCTTTCCTTTATAATTCTGAAAAGTAATATTAAAATCAATTTCACGGGGTTGGGGGTTGAGGGGGACGGAAAAGGATGAAGTTTGCAAACAATGTTTCCTGTCCAGACCTCAGTTGTCGTCAGGATGCTTGTCGGTGTAGTAGCCTCTGTATTCTACTTGGCGATTTCAGTGCACTCGAGGAGGGATAAGAGAAAGAAAAAGACGTGGCTTCATAAGTAAGTTTTTAGAAAAAGGAGTGTCATATATACATAATATATATATATATATATTATATATATATATATATATATATATATAATATATATATATATATATATATATATATATATATATATAAACATTAAACATGCGGTAAAAAGTGTTTCCAAACTGTTTGCTATCTCTGTTTGCAAACAATGTTTCCTAGTGTGGACAGCCCTTTAAGGTAAAAGTGCTATAGTTGGAGCATGGCAACCACGCCAGTTTCTTTGATATAAAAAACTAATAAAAAGAAATTCCTAAAGAAAAAAAATAAAAACGCTAAAGTTTCAAGGAAAAACTGAGGAAAATTCTGTCCAACAGAGTAGAGACTTCAAGATTCTGTAGCCAGAGGGACGGGATTATCCAATTTTCTAGTTGCTATGATGTTTTAATTTCTCTCTTTTTCAATGGTAGTTAAATATTTTGTCTTTTGAGAGAGAGAGAGAGAGAGAGAGAGAGAGAGAGAGAGAGAGAGAGAGTTCAACGTATCCGAGTACGAAAAACAAACAAAAATGACTCGAAAAAATCCTAGATAACATTTTGAACAATTTATCTTCTAAGTATAACGTTAGCAGATTGTAAAAAAATAAAAGTTAAGAGAAACGCATTAAATTATGTAAAACCTTGTGTATATACATATATACAGATTGAAGAGGTGTATGTATGTACGTGTGTATATATATATTATATATATATATTATTACTATATATATATATATAATATATATATATATATATATATATATATATATATATACCTCTTCAATCTGTAAGCAAAACACATTTTCACATGAAAAAACTAAATATGAATGAACGCATTCTGACAGCAAATCTCCAGTAATATGAAATTTACCTCAAGAGTTACTCGGAAAGTTAAGTCGACGCAAGGACGAGAATGTGCAAAATAAAAAAGAAATATGATCAAATACTCTTAAAAAGAGAATTGCCGGACTATAGACGCGTAAAATATAAATGAAATGCTTCAAATAGCGGAAAACACGAAAAACCGGAGTTATTTTAATCCGCACAACGTCTGACCTTTTGAAGACAATACCTATTCAATTCCCTTTCAAAGAGCAGTGTAACCTAAGACCTAAAGCGTCCAATCAGCAGCTGTGCTGTTCACCTCGGCAAAAGAATGAACTGGACGAAAGAGCGAAAGAGAAAAGAAACATTAAGAATAATGAGACACGGAAAAAGAGAAGTAAAGAAATATGCGTTTCTATTCGGTACCTAAAAAAGTTTGGTAGATCTGGAGTAAAGGGGATCAGTATACCTCAGTGTGGAGTAAATGAAGAATGGAAGTACATGAAATTGATGTATGAAATAGTAGGAGGGGGAGAGAGATATATTAACAGTTAACTATCGAGTTATTGGAGGGATTACAAGAGGAAAGATGATGTACTGTCAAGAAGAACAAGGGTAACGTAATTGAGTAAGTATAGAATATAGTCTAATTTGTTATAAAAACAAAAAAAAGACTTAGTAAAAGTAAACAAGAAACAAGAACTACTGACTTCGGCGAATGTTCCTTTCCCTTCACTGCTAAGCTTTGGAATTCTCCGTCTGTTTCCGTAATCACTGTTTCACATCTATTCTACAATTTCGTCAGAGGTCAAGCCCTATCCTTTTTCATCCGAAGATCTTTCGCCATAAACGCACCAGGTTCATTATCATCGCCCTCAGCATATAAAAGATAAAATAATTGGCATCCAACAGGGAAACTCGAATGGATGAGAAGGCGACGAATATACTTCCATATTACGTGGAACATGGAGGATAGGGTCATCATAGATAAGAGAAGGAAATCTTGACAGCGTTTGGGAGAAATGGGTAGTAGCCCAATATGGACGAATCGAATAGCATAGGAAAATCGCTTTGAAACTTGAGAAGACACAATAGTGGAGATGTCATCGAGATATCAACCAGGAAGGAGAGAGAGAGAGAGAGAAAGAGAGAGTAGCCTGATAAGAATATAGCATGATAAGAATATTTGACGTATGGAGT
Source organism: Macrobrachium nipponense (assembly GCF_015104395.2). Taxonomy (NCBI): domain Eukaryota; kingdom Metazoa; phylum Arthropoda; class Malacostraca; order Decapoda; family Palaemonidae; genus Macrobrachium; species Macrobrachium nipponense. Next base: position 57,174,262 of record NC_087217.1, on the reverse strand, counting down.
CTTTTACATTCAACAGCACTGTTTCTAAGAAAAGATAAGCAATGAAATAGTCATTACACACATCACAAATATTCACGCAGGAAAACAATATAAATAAGACATGTTCTGAGTGCATGGTACTTTATAAAATAATAATACAAATAAATAAATAAAAAAAACTCCCACGTCAGTATCACTTTTTCAAACGATTTGACCCAAACGGAAATTCGCTACCAAATCTCTCGGAAGTTTTTCTGAACGGGCCCCCCTCCCTTGTTCCCCCCCCCCCCCCCCCCACCATTTCCCAAGTCCCCACCCCGACAAAATCCGATCTCATGACCCACCGCGCTCCAAACCCCATGGTTTTTTAACCTCCCCCGCAACCCCCACCGCCCCTTCCTCAACCCCCTAACCCCAGCCCTAGCAGCCTTTCTTCTCCTCCCTTTGTGTTGCCCTGAACGGCGAACAAAGTTTGTTAACTTTGGGAAGGAGGCCGAGCTCCCATGAAGAGAAGAAGGGATTGTAGTATACATGAACTGCCCCGAAAGACGAATGGAACTTAGGGAGTTTTTTTTTCTCTCTCTCTCTCTCTCTCTATCTTCGAAGAAACTTATTTTCATCTCTTCTTCTTAGTGAGAAGCATTGTTGCGATGTGTTTTCCCAAAGGATCCTTTCGCCATGAAGTTGCCTCGTTCAGACATGATTAACTATCTTGTCTTTATTCGAAGATGGGGCGAGTGGCTGTCCGTATGCGCGGTTCCGGCTGATAAAATTGTTAAGGTTACTTACTCCTTCGTTATGCACATCCCCGACAGAGAGAGACACTCGGAAAATGTGCGGGACAGGCGCAGTTCTTTTCCAGTACGTATATGCTGTTTTCTGCACACACAATCAGTAGTTCCGTACTACACACATATATACATACACACAACACACACATACATGTATACACATACACACATATACTATACCATATATTATATGTATACATTTATTTGCGTTTATACAGACACGCTTTCATCTCTCTCTCTCTCTCTCTCTCTCTCTCTCTCTCTCTCTCTTGGTAAACACTCACATTTTTATGGGCTGCTAAGAAGCAAGAGCCCGTGCCAGTACAAAGCTGGCTCAATCTAACGACGACACACACACACACACACACACATGCATAAATGTATTATATGTATACATACACACATACATGATGAAAGCGTGTTTGTATAAACACCCAAACTCACATATATACACTAAAGTCCGTGTGGATGAACAGACAACGATCTCCGTAACATGACTTCCACCAATAATAATAATAATAATAATAATAATAATAATAATAATAATAATAATAATAATGATAATAATAATAATAATACTGGGGATGAATATAACAAAACCAAACAACACGCAAACAAAACACGAAATAAAACATGCGTAAGCAAATAGTATATCGCTGCCGGCTGAAGTCATACGTCAGACGTCTTGATGGAGTGGGAAAGTTAAGTTCGCAGCATTAAGAGAATTCTCAAATATCCCCAGACATTTCACATCACATTTCATTCTCATTCATCTTGAGAAGGAATGGCGGCCCTCACAACAACGATATAATAAATCATGCTGGGAGGAAGAACGTGAGAATTAAAAAATAAATAAATAAAGTAATAAAAGTGAGTAATCTCGAGATATCAAATAGCAAGTGTATCATTGATACAGAATTAATAGCACACTAAAAAAACCGAGAGAGAGAGAGAGAGAGAGAGAGAGAGAGAGAGAGAGAGAGAGAGAGAGAGAGGCTTAAACATAAAACTTAGTTGCGCATGTTTCCTGATAAATACTAGAGAGAGAGAGAGAGAGAGAGAGAGAGAGAGAGAGAGAGAGATTTTAAACTTAAAAAAGCGAAGTAAAAAAAAAAATGCGCCGAAGAATCGAGTTTTCATTTTTGTGCAGCGTATGACAAGTTCTCAACCATGACCCATGGAACTTTCAGCCACGGCCTGTCTTGTTAGCACATATAGCGGCGCCAGACGCACGATCATGGGTAATTTTAACCTTAAATACAATAAAAAAAAATATACTGAGGCTATAAAGCTGCAATTTGGTATATTTGATGAATGGAGGGTGGTTGATCAACATACCAGATTGCAGCTCTCTAGCATCAGTAGTTTTTAAGATATGAGGCCGAACAGAAAAACAGCCATCTCAATATTTTTCTTTTACAAAATACTAAAAATAGCCATGAAGCGTCGTAAAAGGATATAAGCTTTCACCGATGAAAATTCTAAAGCCAGAGTAGCTTAGTGAGGAAATTCCGTGCCTTTAGTAACAAAAAGTCAAGTTTCGCTTTTACCCTCGGATATTTAAAAAAATTAAATTATTATCTACTATTATGTACGCCGACAGAGACTGAACGACTTTCCCCTTTATTAAAGCTGAGAGTCTCGTGTGGCTATGAGGTAAAAAGTTCAGGTTGCATGCCAATGAGAGCAGAATATAATATCCTACGGAGCGAAAGGATACGAGTCGGAAGCTCCCTTGTAATGTTCAAAAAGGATAATCCACGAAAGTTGGGGATTAAAGTCAAAAGACTCATTTTAGGAATAAACGTCAAACGAACCATCCTACTGAGAGACCGAAACTCAATCCAAATGGGAGATGAAAGTCTTGAGTCCTCACTGAATGAGAGATCATATTCGAAAGTCCAAACCAAAGTCCAAAGTTCCATCTAAATGAGAGATGAAGGTCGTACGTCCAGATCAAATGAGAGATGTAAGTCCAAAGTTCCAACCAAATGAGAGGCAAAAGTCAAAATACCTTACCAAATGTGAGTTGAAAGTCCAAAGTCCCAACCAAATTCGAGATGAAAGTCAAAACGTCCTGATCAAATGAGAGATGAAAACTCAAAGTCCAAAAGAAAGGCGAGAAAAAGGGTAAAAAAATACAGACCTAATGAGAGATGAAAGTCAAAAAGTCCCCTCCAAATGAGAGATGAAAGTTAAAGTCCCCTCCAAATGAAAGATGAAAGTTAAAGTCCCCTCCAAATGAAAGATGAAAGTAAAAAAGTCCCCTTCAAATGATAGATGAAAGTAAAAAAGTTCGCTCCAAATGAGAGATGAAAGTTAAAAAAAAGCCCCCTCCACATTAGAGATGAAAGTCAAAAAGTCCCCTCCAAATGAGAGAGATGAAAGACAAAAAGTCCCCTTCAGACGAGAGACGAAAGTCAAAAAATCCCATCCAAGTGAGAGATGAAAGTTAGAAGAGAGCCGACAAAATGAGAGATGAAAATCAAATGTCGTGTTAAATTTAGAGAAAACGTCCTGAGTCCCACACATTTTAAAATTATAAGTCCAGAGTTCAAAGATATCATCATCCGTATGTACACAGAAATGTTTCTATTGAGTTGTTAAGAGAAGTCGCAATCATGTTAGATATTAACTTAAGATCGATTTAGCAGGATCTTTATGATAAAATAAATATCATAGTAGAGTCGCAATCCAATAAAAATCGAACATAATTATCATATCAATAAACTGCTATGATAATTAAGCCCCAACGAAACCCTCGGTATATCCACATATCTAGAAGAGAATATTGGCTCAGCATATATTTATTCCTTAAAAAAAAAACTCCTAAGTGACTGCGTATCAGATTTCGAAGAAAGCAAAGCGATTTTCTTTGAATAAACACATAAAAAGTCTTGCCAGAATAAATGAATGAATTAATTCCCGTTGGAAAATCACATCCGACGCTAAATGTCAAGTGAAGGAAAAGGACAATGTCCCCCAAGAATAAAATTAATCAGTCAAACAAGCTGCATATCTCGTAGCCGCCAGGCAATGAACAAGCCCCAGATATTGAAACAAACGGCTTTGATTTCAAAACACTGCATGAGAGAGAGAGAGAGAGAGAGAGAGAGAGAGAGAGAGAGAGAGAGAGAGAGAGATCACAAGCTCAGGTTATTAGAACTTTATAAAATTGCATTCGCTACAAACATCAAAGTGCCCCCTGGCTTTACTATCATTACAATTATAATTCTACATTACAATTTTAGAATTATCGTTCTGTTATCAACATAATTTCGTTCAATATTTTATATATAATTGTCTATACTATCATTACAATTCTCCCTCTACATTACAATCATAGTTCTGTTATCAACACCATTTCCTTCAATGTTTTATATATATGTCTATATACATAAAACTCACTCTCTCTAAAAGAATTTAAGGAAGATAAGGAAGACTACACGACACCCTCCCTCCCTTCACCGTGTGAAATTCAGGAAGAAATGGATACCTTTCCATGTACTCCTCCATCTCCTGGAGATCCAAGCAAATTTGGATGGCCATTAAGCATCTCAAGTACTGAATGTAATCGATACGCGCAGATTTCTATTGCCTCCCGTGTTCTTCATAAGGCTCCCAACGAGGTCCCTTGCCGCCGCACCTCCCTCTCTCTCTCTCTCTCTCTCTTGGTGTTTCTCATAAGATTTTCTTGGTCGAGACAAAAGAGTCCTCTCTCTCTCTCTCTCTCTCTCTCTTGGTATTTCTCAAGGTTTTCTTGGTCGAGACAAAAGATCTTTAATGTTGTAACCGAGTGTATGAAACACCATCAAACGATCAGTCTGTCCATACTGAAGGGGAAAAAATCCTACGAAAAATAGTGACTGTCGTCTCTCTCTTTCTGGGTGTTTCTCATAAGATTTTCTTGTTCGACGTAGACGGCCACACTCAAACGATCAGTCTCTCCATACTGAAGGGGAAAAAATTCTACGAAGAATAGTGACAGTCCCCCCCACCTCTCTCTCTCTCTCTCTCTCTATCTCTTTGTATTTCTCATAAGATTTTCTTGGTCGAGACAAAAGATCTTTGATGTTGTAACCGAGTGTATGAAACACCATCAAACGATCAATCTCTCCATACTGAAGGGGAAAAAAATTATACGAAAAATAGTGACAGTCCTCTCTCTCTCTCTCTCTCTCTCTCTCTCTCTCTCTCTCTCTCTCGGTATTTCTCATAAGATTTTCTTGGTCGACATACACGATCTCTGACGCTGTAAGTATATACCGCAATCAAACGATCAGTCTCTCCATACTGAAGGAGAAAAAAATTCTACGAAAAATAGTGACATTCCTCTCTCTCTCTCTCTCTCTCTCTCTCTCTCTCTCTCTCTCTCTCTCTCTCTCTCTCTCATATAAGCAGTATGTACAAGTAGTAACTCTCTGTCTGATACACGCTCAAAGAATATCCGTTTTAGAATAAAAGAATTAATTCCTTTACAATGCTCTCTCTCTCTCTCTCTCTCTCTCTCTCTCTCTCTCTCTCTCTCTCTCTCTCTCCGGCGCCAATAACCTAGATATTGTGACGCCAGTTTTAGAAACCAACAATCTCCCTCCCTCTCTCTCTCTCTCTCTCTCTCTCTCTCTCTCTCTCTCTCTCTCTCTCTCTCTCTCTCCATTATAAGCAGTACAAGTGGTAACTCTCTGATACCCGCGTAAAGAGTATCCGTTATAGAATAAATTACTTTACAGCAATCTCTCTCTCTCTCTCTCTCTCTCTCTCTCTCTATAGGAAGAGGATCCTCAATAGGAAGTGTTCGGCAGCGTTTCGATAAAATTGCCATGTAGTCCAGCATAACGCACAGATGCAATAACCATAAACTAAATATCTTCCCCCCATCCAGAGGCATCGATTTCGGTGCATTCCGATAGCCAGCGATGGCTAACGACGCAAGATTGCCTAGCAGTGGTCATAAGAACCGCCCCCCCCTCACTCTCCCTTCCCCCTAATAGGCTCGAGGGGACTCTAGGACTTCATAGGAACTCAGGAATGAATTTGGAAGATCCCCTACGTCGATAAAACAGTTCAAGATCGTAAATCCTGCGTCGAAAAGGCGATTTGACCAATGGCGTGGCGGCGGAGCAAACCGCACAGATTCCAATCAGACTTCGAGGGAGGTTTGCCTCGTTACGCCCCTTCTTCCTTCCTTCCTCCCTTCCTTCCTTCCACGGGAGGATCGAGTCGTCGTCGCTGCTGGTCTCTAGGACCTCCCTCCATGCCTTGCTTAATACCGGACGAGGACGCCCGCGATAAGGAGGCGGGCGTATGACGACGGATGCTAGTTTGCACAAGAAGAAGAAGAGAGAGAGACCGCCACTATTTTTCAGAGAATTTCCTCACTTCAGTATGGAGGCTCTCATCGTTTGATTACGTTATATACACAAGGTTACAGCGTCCGCGTCCAACAAGAAATCTAATGAGAGAGAGAGAGAGAGAGAGAGAGAGAGAGAGAGAGAGAGAGAGAGAGAGATTCTTTAGGCTTGGCTTGTTTCAGAGAGACTTTCTGAAAAAAGCCACCTCAGTCAAAGGGCATCATTCTGAAGTCACACACATTATACAGCTTGTGTTGTAAAACCCTCTGCTCTATCAGAAAGTTATTCTAAATCACTTGATCTGTGTCTAGACACGTGGCAACCCCCCGGATAAAAACTTCCCTTTCTCCCAATTTATCGCAGTCAACGCGATACTTGCCCTCATTAGAGAAAGGAGAGAGAGAGAGAGAGAGAGAGAGAGAGAGAGAGAGGCGAGCATGGAGTGTAAAAACCATCTTTTCCCACTAATGGTGGTGATTTTATCGTCTACCGTTGAATGGCATCTTGATTGAACCAGTTCGACGCTTCCTAAGTTTCAAGAGCAACATAGCACAGAAGGAATCTCATACGAACTTCGACCCATAACTCATCTTTCGCCGTCATTTCTCGCTGACATCGGCCTCAGCTAAGATCAAAAGGTCCTGCGTTGGGTTAAAGCTACCTATGTTTTTACAGTGAGAGAGAGAGAGAAAGAGAGAGAGAGAGAGAGAGAGAGAGAGAGAGAGAGACTTTACAACGCTTTTGTAGTATTTGGCGTGGCAAGTAATGCGCGTAATGGGTCGTGCTGAAATTGTAGCGTGAATCTATGTAAAGTTGAACTCGGGTTCTGTTATAGTGCTTTAAACCCCAAACCCCCTTTCTCACTCTTCCCCCCCAAAACCCACCCACTACCCTGACAACCGCACCCCCCCTCCTCCCCAGCCTACCTTTATTTAACCCTTAACATCGGTCGGCTCAAAGCCACGTGGAATTTTGAGAAAGAATAAAGAAAGGCAATATATATGAAACGAATGGACCCCCACAGCTTAGAGCTCCAATGAAACCGACCCGCATAAGATATGCAATGGCCCTATTATGGAGGGTTATAAAGATAAAAGGAACGAACTCACGTTCCCAGATTATGACCCTGCGCCCCGAAATCCCTGACAAGACTTACACGTTGCGGAAGTACTCAGGGGAAGATGGTGAAGTTGGAAAAAGGGGAGGGAGGGGGGGGGGGGGGGAGAGAAAAAAAAGGTACGACTATGTTGCCGAGGGACTTGACCACTTCATAAAGTCTTGATGCACTGACAAGAGACTGATTGAGAATTACTTGACCTTTCTACAGGTTGAGAATCACTTGACCTTTCTACAGGATGAGAATTACTTCACCTTTCTACAGGTTGAGAATCACTTGACCTTTCTACAGGATAGAATTACCTTCACCTTTACAGCGATTTGGAGATTTTACTTCACATTTCTAGGAGTTGAGGATCACTGAACTTCCTTTACGGTTGACTTTCTTTACAGGTTGAGAATCCCTTGACCTTTCTACAGGTTGAGAATCATTGACCTCTACAGGTTGAGAATTAATTGACCTTTTCACAGGTTGGGAATCACTTGGACCTTGTACAGGATGAGAATTACTTAAACCTTTCTACAGGTTGAGAAAAACTTCACCTTTTACAGGTTGAGAATCACTTGACCTTTCTACAGGATGAGAATTACTTAACCTTTCTACTGGTTGAGAATCACTTGACCTTTCTACAGGTTGAGAATTACTTAACCTTTCTACAGGTTGAGAATCACTTGACCTTTCTGCAGGTTGAGAATCACTTGACCTTTCTACAGGTTGAGAATCACTTGACCTTTCTACAGGTTGAGAATTACTTGACTTTTCTACAGGTTGAGAATCACTTGACCTTTGTACAGGATGAGAATTACTTAACCTTTCTACAGGTTGAGAATCACTTGACCTTTCTACAGGTTGAGAATTACTTAACCTTTCTACAGGTTGAGAATTACTTAACCTTTCTACAGGTTGAGAATTACTTGACCTTTCTACAGGTTGAGAATTACTTAACCTTTCTACAGGTTGAGAATCACTTGACCTTTCTACAGGTTGAGAATTACTTGACTTTTCTACAGGTTGAGAATCACTTGACCTTTCTACAGGTTGAGAATCACTTCACCTTTCTACAGGTTGAGAATTACTTGACCTTTCTACAGGTTGAGAATTACTTGACCTTTCTACAAGTTGAGAATCACTTGACCTTTCTACAGGTTGAGAATTACTTGACTTTTCTACAGGTTAAGAATCACTTGACCTTTCTACAGGTTAAGAATCACTTGACCTTTCTACAGGTTAAGAATCACTTGACCTTTCTACAGGTTGAGAATCACTTGCCCTTTCTACAGGTTGAGAATCACTTGAACTTTCTACAGGTTGAAAATCACTTGACCTTTCTACAGGTTGAGAATCACTTGATCTTTCTACAGGTTGAAAATTAATTGACCTTTCTACAGGTTGAGAATCACTTGAACTTTCTACAGGTTGAGAATCACTTGACCTTTCTACAGGTTGAGAATTACTTGACCTTTCTACAGGTTGCGAATTACTTGAGCTTTATCCAGTTTGAGAATCACTTGACCTTTCTACAGGTTGAGAATCACTTGACCATTCTACAGGTTGAGTATTACTTAACCTTTCTCAAGGTTAGAATCACTTGTCCTTTCTACAGGTTGAGAAACACTTGACCTTCCTCCAGGTTGAGAATCACTTGACCGTTCTTACCAGGTAAGAAACACTTGGAACCTTTCCTTACAGTTAGAATCACTTGACTTTTCTACAGGTTGGAAGAAATTTCACTTGCCCACCTTTCTCGAGGTTGAGAATCACTTGACTTCTTAGGTTGAAAATCACTTGACCTTTCTACAGGTTGAGAATCACTTGATCCTTTTTTCCTTTCACAGGTTGATTAATTTTTGAACTTTCCTTTACAGGTTGGAGAACTTAAACTTTGGACCTTTACTACAAGGTTCGAGAATTCACTTGACCTTTGCTACAGGTTGAGGAATTTAACTTTGAACCTCTTTACAAGGTTGAGGAATTACCCTTGAGGCTACAGGTTGAGAATCACTTAACCTTTCTCGAGGTTGAGAATCACTTCACAGTTCTACAGGTTGAGAATCACTTGACCTTTTTACAGGTTGAGAATTACTTCACCTTTCTACAGGTTGAGAATTACTTGACCTTTCTCCAGGTTGAGAATCACTCGACCTTTATGCAGGTTGAGAATTACTCGACCTTTCTGCAGGTTGAGAATCATTCGACCATTCTACAGGCGTTGAGAATCATTTGACCATTCTACAGGTTGAGAATCACTTGACCTTTCTACAGGTTGAGAATTACTTAGCCTTTCTCCATGTTAAGAATCACTTGACCTTTCTACAGGTTGAGAATTACTTGACCTTTCGACAGGTTGAGAATCACTTGACCATTCAACAGGTTGAGAATTACTTAACCTTTCTCCAGGTTGAGAATCACTTGACCTTTCCACAGGTTAAGAAACACTTGACGTTTCTACAGGTTGAGAATCATTTGACCTTTCTAATGGCAGAGAATTACTTGACCTTTCTCCAGGTTGAGAATCACTCAACCTTTCTACAGGTTGAGAATACTTGACCTTTCTACAGGTTGAGAATTACTTCACCTTTCTACAGGTTGAGAATTACTTGACCTTTCTCTAGGTTGAGAATTACTTGACTTTTCTACAGGTTGAGAATCACTTGACCTTTCTACAGGTTGAGAATCACTTGACCTTTCTACAGGTTGAGAATCACTTGACCTTTCTACAGGTTGAGAATTACTTGACCTTTCTACAGGATGAGAATCACTTGACCTTTCTACAGGGTGAGAATCACTTGACATTTCTACAGGTTGAGAATTACTTGACCTTTCTCCAGGTTGCGAATCACTTGACCATTCTACAGGTTGAGAATCACTCAACCTTTCTCCAGGTTGAGAATCACTTCACAGTTCTACAGGTTGAGAATCACTTGACCTTTCTATAAACAGGTTGAAGAATCACGTGGGCAACCGTTCTACAGGTTGAGGAAATCACTTGACTTTCTTAACAGGTTTTGAAAATTACGTAACTTTTGTCCCAGGAGTGAGAAATCCACTTGACCTTTGTACAGGTTGAGAATTACTTGCTCTTTCTACTGGTTGAGAATTACTTGACTTTCTCCAGGTTGAGAATCATTTGACCTTTCTACAGGTTGAGAATCACTTGACCTTTCTACAGGCTGAGAAACACTTGACCTTTCTCTAGGTTGAGAATCACTTGACCTTTCTACAGGTTGAGAATCACTTGACATTTCTACAGGATGAGAATCACTTGACCTTTCTACAGATTGAGAATTACTTGACCTTTCTCCAGGTTGAGAATTACTTGACCTTTCTACAGGTTGAGAATCACTTGGCCTTTCTACAGGTTGAGAATCACTTGACCATTCTACAGGTTGAGAATTACTTAAACTTTCTCCAGGTTGAGAATCACTTGACCTTTCTACAAGTTGAGAATCACATGACCTTTTTACAGGGTGACAATCACTTGATGATTCTATAGGTTGAGATTCACACGACCTTTCTACAGGTTGAGAATCACTAGACCTTTCTACAGGGTGAGAATCACTTGACCATTCTATAGGTTGAGAATCACATGACCTTTCTACAGGTTGAGAATTACTTGACCGTTCTACATTTTGAAAATCTCTTAACCTTTCTCCAGTTTGAGAATCACTTGACCATTCTACAGGTTGAGAATCAATTAACCTTTCTCCAGGTTGAGAATCACATGACATTTCAACAGGTTGAGAATCACTTGACCTTTCTACAGGTTGAAAATTACTTAACCTCTCTCCAGGTTGAGAATAACTTGTTCTACAAGTTAAGAATCAGTTGACCATTATACAGGTTGAGAATTACTTGACCTTTCTCCAGGTTGAGAATCACTGGACTGATATACAGGTTGAGAATTATTTGACCTTTCACAGGGTGAGAATCACTTGACCTTTCTACAGGTTGAGAATCACTTGACGTTTCTACAGGTTGAGAATTACTTAACCTTTCTAGAGATTGAGAATCACTTGACCATTCTACAGGTTGAGAATCACTTGAACTTTCTCCAGGTTGAGAATTACTTGGCTTTTCTCCAGGTTGAGAATCACTTGACCTTTCTACAGGTTGAGAATCACTTGACCTTTCTACAGGTTGAGATCACTTGACCTTTCTACTGGTTAAGAATCATTTGACCTTTCTCGAGGTTGAGAATCACTTGACCTTTCTCCAGGTTGAGACTCACTTGACCTTTCTCCAGATTGAAAATCACTTGACTGTTCTATAGGTTGAGAATCACCTGACCTTTCTACAGGTTGAGAATCACTTGACCTTTCTACAGGTTGAGAATCACTTGACAGTTCTACAGGTTAAGAATCACTTGACCTTTCTTCAGCTTGAGAACTGATTGACTATTCTACAGGTTGAGAATCACTTGACCGTTCTACAGGTTGAGAATCACTTGACCTTTCTACAGGTTAAGAATCACTTTACCTTCTTCAGGTTGAGAATCAATTGACTGTTCTACAGGTTGAGAATCACTTGACCTTTCTCCAGGTTTAGAATCACTTGACTTTTCTAAAGGTTGAGCATCACTTGACCTTTCTACAGGTTAAGAATCACTTGACAGTTCTACAGGTTGAGAATCACTTGAATTTTCTACAGGTTGAGAATCCCTTGACCTTTTACAGGTTGAGAATTAATGACTTTCATAGTTAGAAGAGCACTTGACCTTTGCTACAGGTTGAGTCCTTTCTATAGTTAGAACACTTGACCTTTCTACAGGTTGAGAATCACTTGACCTTTCTATAGTTAGAGATCACTGACCTTTCTACAGGTTGAAGAATCACTTGAACCTTTCTACAGGTTGAGAATCATTTGGACAATTTTCTACAGGTTGAAGAAATCACTTGACCTTTCACCAGGTTGGAGAATAACTTTGAACCTTTCTACAGGTTGAGAAATCCATTGACCTTTCTAAGGTTTGAGAATTAAATTGATCTTTCCTATAGTTAGAGAAGCCAACTTGACCTTTTCACAAGTTGAGAATCACTTGACCTTTTGTAACAGTTGAGAATCATTGGACCTTTCTATAGTTTAGAGAATCACTTGACCTTTCTACAGGTTGAGAATCCATTTACCTTTCTACATTAGAGAATCACTTGACCTTTCTAACAGGTTTGAGAATCAAACTTGACCTTTCGAAAGGGTTGAGAATCACTTGACCTTTCTTTTACAAGGTTGAGAATCACTTGACCTTTTCCTACAGGGTTGAAATCACTTGGCCTTTCTACAGGTTGGAGAATCACTTTGACCTTTTCTCAGGTTGAGAATCATTGACCTTTCTACAGGTTGAGAATACTTGACCTTTCTAAGTTGAGAATCACTTGACCTTTCTTTAGAAGTTATTGAGAATCCACTTGACCTTTTCTACAGGTTGAAGAATCACTGACCTTTGGTTTAACAGTTAAGGAGAATTCACTTTGACCTTTTCTAACAGTTTGAGAATCTCTTGACCTTTCTAACAGGTTGAAGAATGTCTTGACCTTTCTACAGTAGATAATCTCTTGAACCTTTCTTACAGGTTGAGAATACTTGACCTTTCTACAGGTTTGGAGAAATTCACTTGACCTTTTCTACAGGTGAGAATCACTTGACCTTTCTAAGGTTGAGAATCACTTGACCTTTCTACCAGTTAGAGAATTTCACTTGACCTTCTACAGTTGAGAATACTTGACTTTGTTAGAGAATCACTTGATTTCCTTTACAGGTTGAGAATCACTTGGACCTTTCTACAGTTGAGAATACACCTTGGAGACTTTCTACAGGTTGAGAATCACTTGAACTTTCTTACAGGTTGAGAATCACTTGACCTTTCTACAGGTTGAGAATCACTTGACCTTTCTACAGGTTGAGAATGACTTGACCTTTCTACAGTTAGAGAATCACTTGACCTTTCTACAGGTTGAGAATCACTTGACCTTTCTACAGTTAGAGAATCACTTGACCTTTCTACAGGTTGAGAATCACTTGACCTTTCTACAGGTTGAGAATCACTTGACCTTTCTACAGGTTGAGAATCACTTGACCTTTCTACAGGTTGAGAATTACTTAACCTTTCTACAGGTTGAGAATCACTTGACCTTTCTACAGGTTGAGAATCACTTGACCTTTCTACAGGTTGAGAATCACTTGACCTTTCTACAGGTTGAGAATTAATTGATCTTTCTATAGTTAGAGAAGCACTTGACCTTTCTACAAGTTGAGAATCACTTGACCTTTCTACAGGTTGAGAATCACTTGACCTTTCTATAGTTAGAGAATCACTTGACCTTTCTACAGGTTGAGAATCACTTGACCTTTCTACGGTGAGAACACTTGACATTTTTAACAGGTTGAGAATCACTTGACCTTTCTACGGCTGGAGGAATTTCACTTGACCTTTACAGTTAAGAGAATCACTTGACCTTTTAGACAGGTAAATGAGAATCACTTGGACCTTTCTACAGTTAGAGAATCACTTGACATTTTCTACAGGTTGAGAATCACTTGACCTTTCTACAGGCTGAGAATCACTTGACCTTTCTACATTTAGAGAATCACTTGACCTTTCTACAGGTTGAGAATCACTTGACCTTTCTACAGTTAGAGAATCACTTGACCTTTTTACAGGTTGAGAATCACTTGACCTTTCTACAGGTTGAGAATCCCTTGACCTTTCTACAGGTTGAGAATCACTTGACCTTTCTACAGGTTTGTTGGAGAAATGACCTGAGTGGAGTAAACAGGAGAGGAAGCAGCATCGTTATTGGCACATATATTTCTAAAGTTTGAAATTTTCCCTTGCCTACATATCTCTTCACAAATAGCTGTATTTTCTGTAATGAGACGAGTAGTAGAAGGGGCGTTAATTTCATTAAACGAGACCTTTGCAGGAAATACTGGCATTACAGAAAATACAGCTATTTGTGAAGAGATATGTAGGAAAGGGAAAATTTCAAACTTTAGAAATATATGTGCCAATAACGATGCTGCTTCCTCTCCTGTTTACTCCACTCAGGTCATTTCTCCAACAAACCACCCAACCACCATAGAACAAGCAGTTGACAATAGAAACATTCCCCACGAAGATCAAGACGAATTCTGGAAAGAACGAGGGCTCAACCGCCTGATCATTCATAATATGAACTAGCTGTTACCTAACCGTTGTTTTTTCAAATGTTTGTGCTCTTACTTGTTAGTACCTTGAGGTGACATATCACACTTTAGTGAACAAGACCACAGTTGATGGTCGAAAGCTCTAATCCTATACAAGAACTATATATTTTAAAACTACAAGAGGAATTTACTTCATTGTGGATTGTATCCCTATATATATATATATATATATATATATATATATATATATATATATATATATATATATATATATATATATATATATATATATATTTATATATATATATATATATATATATATATATATATAATATAATACATTTATATATGTACACAAAAATTATGATAAAATTTCCCTTATTATATCTAATGGAAAAACTTAACTATGAAAACTTGGTTTTATCTAAGGTCGAGGAAAACCCAAAATATTTTTTTCTATTTTGCTTTCACATGTAAAAAAATCATGTAGAACTTAATCCACGCGTCGTAAATACGTTCTGTTCATTTTAAAGACTAATAATCCATTGGCAACTTATTTAGGACAGCCACCATACAGCTATATCAGTAACAAATTGCCATTAGAGTTGAAATATAATTAAAAATGAACGACATAAAACATTCAATCGCTTCTTAAAGAGATGTTATTGTTTTTACTTAGACTAATATTGAATAAATGTGAATTCAGAGGAACTCAAATAATATTATTGTGACGATGTGGATTTAAACGTAAAAAACAAACGTAGGAATGATTTTCATGTAGCGTAAACAAAAACACCGGATAATAGCGCGTCACCCACAATCTTATGTAAAATTAACATAAATAAATAATCAATTAATATACATGTATTATGTATACGTATGTATGTGTATGTGTATATACGTATATGTATATACATTACGCATAAATATACATACATACTTGTATATATACATGAAATATAAATATTAGTGCATGCAACATATATATATATATATATATATATATATATATATATATATATATATATATACTATATATATATATATATGCATACACACATACATGATATACACATAATAGATATGTGTATATATACATATATATACTATCTGCAGTATGATCCTCAAACATCAATTCAGGAATGCCGAAGACCAAAATGATTGTTTTTAAGAGATTTATTCATAGAGAAACATTTCGCACATGACTATGTGCATCATCAGTCTGAAAAATGATGAAAATAATAACATTAAAAATACTAAAAATACACAGGATTCTTAAAATGACAATTTAAAAAAAACATTTTAGTCGTTTAATGTTTTTAATTGTCATTTTAAGAATCCTGTGTATTTTCAGTATTTTTAATGTTATTATATTGTCATTTTTCAGACTGATGATGCACATAGTCATGTGCGAAACGTTTCTCTATGAAAAAATCTCTTAAAAACATCCATGTGTCTTCGGCATTCCTGAATTGATACATAGATATATATATATATATATATATATATATATATATATATATATATAATTATTATATATATATGTATGCGTATATACATACACCTAATAACATACATACACCATCCAACTATATTATGTTTAT
>NC_087217.1:57133280-57153280 GCF_015104395.2 Macrobrachium nipponense | reverse complement strand
GGGGGGGGGGTGTGTGCGAGGGGGTGATATAGCAAGGATATAGGGACTAAGAGAGTTACAAGGATTAGGATGCCTCAAAGACTTGTTAATTCATCCGAGGGGACATCGTGTGCTCAGAGAGAGAGAGAGAGAGAGAGAGGGAAGGCGATAAATGAGGACAATAATTATTTCATATAATAATAGAGATGTAGGTATATGGGGTCCTCGCCCCTCTGATACTGTGTGTTTCGTAAGGCGTTTGAGAGTGAGCTATTCCCGTCGCCTTTGAATACAATCTTATTATATACTCTTCTTGTATCCAACTGGGTCTTTCGCTATCCCGAAAGAACTTCCAGCGGTCTAGAACGAAATGATGAATGGGTGGTTATTACAAAAGGTGACCTAGTTGTGAATTGACGTGTTTGGAGTAGTATTCAATCCGAGTAAAAATGTGTGTTTATCACTTCCAGTTTTATTTAAAAAAAGTTTATACTTTATTTTGTGATACTGCAGAAGGGATCTGAAATAGGATCTCTACCTAAGTGAACAATCCCTATTTTAGGGCGAAACTCAGTTATAATTGCTAAAACGAATACATGCACACATATACGATATGTATGTAAGTTTGTATGTGTCTCCAAGGAATTATCATTCCCCTGCAATTTTGTGACTATTTCAGTTCAGACTTCAGTTATTACATATATAATATTAATACTGTACATTTTTCTGGCGAGAGAGACTAAAGGTCATAACTGCACGTAATCTAAATCCCACAGCAGATCAGAAAACAGGATAAAAATGACATCGATTTATCACAAGTCAAAGTCAGTCACAGTTCAGAACTTTGTTCTTATCCATAATACTAATGCCGTATATTTTTATGGATGAAAAGACAAAAAGGTTACGATTACACATAATCCACAGTACTTTCCAGAGCAGATTAGAAAGTAGTATAAAAATGACAACGGTATATCACAGGTCAAAGTCGGTCCGATACTACTGAGTGTCGATGGGAAAATGCTTCCCAGAGGAATTGCAGGGAGTATATAATACCCTTTGACGCCCAGCTAAGCAAGTACCCTGGGTCGACTGGGTGGGCGGACTGCAAATACCAGTTCAATGCTCTACTATAGCATAAAACCATTAATTGGTCAGAAAACTTATTTTAAAAAAAGGATCACTAAAAACTAAATAATTAAACTGAAAGTCGAGTAAATGAAAGTACAACAAATGAAGCAGAAAACAGCCTGCACTCACAGTAATAAATAACTGCTAACAATTACGATACACAGAGAAGTAAGTTTTGAAATAAAACTATCTACCATTGCAAGACAAAAGTAAACTTGGAAATAAAATTGTATACCATTACGACACAAGAGTAAACTTAGAAATTAAAATGTCTACCATTAAGGAACAAAAGAAAACTTTGAAATAAAACTGTCAACCATTACGAGACAAAAGTCAACTTAGAAATAAAATAAAATTGTTCATCATTACGAGACAAAAGTAAACTTAGAAATAAAACTGTCTACCATTACAAGACAAAAGTAAACATAGAATTTTGGTAAAAAAGAAAAAAAAAATCATAAGATTTCGAACCCCTTAGAATCCATTCCTGAACCATCTGAAACAAATCTAAAAAAAATATAATATAAACAAAAACAATTCGCCTCCGAATGAAGTCCACTCAACATGAGGAAACCATCATGCAACGAAAAACAAAACAGAAACGAGTATTTCAAGAAGAAATGCTACTACGATTGGACCTCACCCCAGCAGCGTGCCGCTAATGGAAAAACCACTACATCAACTTTTCTCTTGCTTTCTAAATAGAAGATAATCCCAAGCGAATACCTCTGCCCTTTCCTCGTTCTCTCCGTGTAGGCTTAGACGGCACTTCATTTCCTCACAGTAATTATCTGTCCGTGCTGTTCATTACAGACACACAGACGAGTACAGAGAAGTGCAGTCATACACACACGTGTGTATGTGTGTGTGTATATATATATTATATATATATATATATATATATATATATATATATATATATATATATATATATATATATATATATACTCACTCACTCACTCACTCTATAGGCTTCGGGCCTCCATGGCTCTTTGCCGCCGCTACAAGAATCTTCCAACGACCACGGTCCTGCGTAACATCCCACCAATCCCCTGGACCATCCACTCCAAGCTCTGTCATGTCCCTTTTTATGTTATCAGACCATCTCATGTGGGGTCTTCCTGGAGGACGTCTACCCTCTGGTTGTCCTCGAGTAATTTTGCTTATCAGTCTGTCCTCATGAGCCCTAGCCACATGCCCTGCCCACCTCAGTCTTTGAGCCATAATCGTGCCTGTTATCAGGGGTACCTCTGTCATTTCCCTCAGTTCATTATTATGCCTTCTTCTCCATTGCCTCATCTCCGCATCAAAGACCGGTACACATATCCTTCTCAAGATTCCGTTCTCGAACACTTCCAACCTTCGTTACAGATCCTTTGTCAGCCTCCAGGTTTCGCAACCATACGTTAACAAGGGCCTAATAATGGTTGTATGGGCCTTCACCTTTGTTCTCCTCGATAAGATATTGCTATTAAGCATTGGCTAAAGCCCAACTACATCTGGCTGCTGCTGCTATTCTTAATTTTACCTCTTCCTCTACTCTATTTTCAGCTGTAACTGTTGATCCCAGGTATTTGAAGTTCTCGACCGCTTCCAACTCCATATTTCCACACCTGATGTTACCCAGTATCCTCTCCCACCTTGAAACCTTGATTTGCAGCTTCTCTAAAAAAAAAATACTTATATATATATAATATATATATATATATATATATATTATATACATATACATATATATACATATATATATATAAATATATAGATATATATATATATATTTACGTTTTTTGATCGCCTTGCCTACCCAGCACTTATTAAATTAATTATTTGCTAGAAGAGCGGCCATTTTTACCCCCACCTTTAACGAATTGGGGGCTCGGCATGTCCGGTCTGCTTTAAAGGTGGGGGGGGGGGGGAAACTAATCCGTTAATGACTAGAGACCTAGTGTAGGGTAAGAAAGGCAGGTCGTAGGGGTTATATGGGCTGCTTGGTAGACTTTAGGTACTCCTAGCTTTAGACGTCTTTTCCCACAAATCTGCTGGCTGTGTTTTTGCATCTTTCCAGACAATGCCACAAGCCTTGCCCGTAACAATGGCCCCCGCAAATGCCCTGATTCGTCCTCATTCAACTCCAGCTACTTTAGTGGGCAGACGTGCTCACCTCTGACTTGTTGTCAGCCTTTTGTTCATCATTGCTGGTTGGAGCCCTCATCAGACATCACGCTATATGCGCAAGCCACTAAGGACTAAGGTATACGTCTCGAAGGTGCAAATTCCAACCAGCCATATTTCTCCAAGACGAATCTTGCTATTTCCATTTTCTAATTTCCCTTTTCTCACTCCTTTAATGAACGTCCTTTGTCCGCCATCGTAGCACGTGCCAACCCTGTGACCTGTCCAAGATTGAGATCTTCATTGAGCATTTCATTTAAGCACTAGAGTTGCTCCCCTTGTGTGTGATTAAAGATAAACACTCTCCATAGTGCATTAGCTGTAATATTGTGCAAGAAGTCTTTTTTGTGTGTAATTTGGGAATTCATTTCCAGATTGACCCTGCTGAGTTCGTGCTCCATCTCCTTGCAAGCGCTTGTATTACCTGAAATCATAAATTTGGAAACCAGCATCGCAGTAGATGTTGAGTTTGGCTATTTTGTTTCATGTTGTGAAAGATAGGAGGGATGCAGACAGCATACGGCGCTCTGCCTACGTGGCTTATATGGCTTGCCTTTACCTCAAGCCATTCAATGTTGTCTTGTAAATAAATGTAATTTAGATTAATCAGCTGAGTTTCCATGGCGACCTTGACCCGCTTTCACAGTTATCTAAGGTAAGTCATAAGCGCTCCATTTGTTTTTCTCTTCCCCTTTACGGTTTGACTACTAGGCCGGTCCAAAACATAATATATACATTTATATATATATATATATATATATATATATATATATATATATATATATATATATATAGTCCTATGCACACTATATACGTATATATATATATATATATATATATATATATATATATATATATATATATATATATATATATAAATATATATAGTATATATATATATATATATTATATATATATATATATATACATATATATGTATAATTGTATACAATATACATAAGAAAAGTATGTGTATGCTTTGCCAGTATCAAATTTGTACTAGCACAGGCTGCTTCCATTTTAGGCACGAGTTAGAAAGAAAAGGAAGGTTTTACTTATTTAAATAACTACAAATATTTCCTACACAGTACAACAAATTGGGTGAATAACTGCCAAAAAAAGTAAGCTTCCGCCGCATAGCTGACATGCTTCAATAATATCAAGTAAAAACTAAATTTCATCGTACGTCGCAGAGTTAAAAAGGCGAATTTAAAAAAAAAAAATCCAAATAAAAATCTGTTTCCAAAATATGCAAGGAATTTTCGATTGCACGTCTATGACGTCACACTAACGTGGGAAGCTTATCTGGAACTGACATCTAGCGACCATTACTCTTCATGAATTTAATCTTGCCGAAGAGAATTATGCCGGGATTAGTTACAAGCGCTGGGAAAAGTATACTTACAGGGAATAATTATAAATGTTTTCTAATCAATAATAATAATAATAATAATAATAATAATAATAATAATAATGATAATAATAATAATAATATTAATAATAATAATAATAATGGAAAAACAAATCTACAGTTATTTAAATGTACATATATTTCAATTTAAAACTGTAAGGATAGCTTTCGGGAATCTGTTCGGTTCCCCTTTCAGAACTGACACGTTGATGCAGCATTCCAACCAAGTAAACATAAAAAGTCAAAATAATAATAATAAAGACTTATTATTCATAGAGAAAATTAAATCCAGTGGTGAACTGGTAAGAACTTTACCTATAATGCTCGATACTCCATTTTAATCTGACTGAAAACATAAAGAACTGCAGACAAGAGGTAAAGGCAACTGCAGCATCAGACGTAGCTAAAGAACTGTCATATTCATTATCATTGGGAGTCTTGTAGAAAACTTTAATAAACTGTTTACTATGTCCTTCGTAAAGCTATCCTCATGGGTGAAAGATTTCTTGTCCGTTATACCTATAAAATAGTCATTCAGTTGATATAGTTACTTTGGATCAAACTATGATGTGGAAGTAAATTATAAACTAATATGTGCTCATTTATTCTTACGGAATATTCAAAACCACTTTGGACTATTTGAGTTCAAATAACCACGATGAAAAATTACCTACCACCCTGCACTATATAAGGTCAAATGATTTTGCCACTTAGTGTGTTGTCTGCTGTTTAACTCAAAAATTACGTACCACAGGTCTCCATTTTGGCTACCGCACTTACATTTTCCTTTGTGGCTGCAGATCTTGCAGTGGTAAAAACTGTCAAGGGTTATCACAAGGCTCCTTTGCAACCTCAATACAAGTACAATCCCCAATCATCAAAGAGACATTTAAAATGTTGTTGTTCATGATGACAGCTACTGGTATATATATATATATATATATATATTATATATATATATATATATATATATAGATAATAGATAGATATATAATATATATATGGAGCCATAAAAACGCCAAAATATCAAAATTAAGTACTAAATTTCAGAGTGGGTACTGTCTCTCTCTTCTGAGACAATAGTTTTCTTTAAATATACTAACTTATTGTATATATTTTGGCGTTTTCATTGGCTCCTTTTATTTGATGGAATTCTGTTGTAACAGAATAATTTCCCCACCCCAGTTATATATATATATATATATATATATATATATATATATATATATATATATATATATATATATATATATATATATATAGGAGCGTCAATTGGGATTAGGAACATTATTGGGAAAATGGTGTTAGATTGCCGTATGAATCATTGAACACAGAAGCGCTTACATTCCATATTCTGATGATAATGCACTTGTCCATCACATTTTAGCCATTTTGAATATTAAATAAAGAGGTATCAGGAAACTGGTGGAGGGAACCATTTAAATAGCAGTCTTTCTATAAGGGTATTCATCTTTGAGCCAGGAAGAAAATTTCTGAGAGGGAGAATTTTTGAAAGTATCTGAAAGTCTGTGATAAGGTGTTGGGGAGAGATGGGAGTAGTAGTGACGTACAAGAAGTCTTCGCTTAAATGATTTCCACTTTTCCCTGTGAAGGGCTAAGTGATAACAAACTAAATATGTCATAAAATAATCCTGATGCAAGCAGAGTGCAGGAGGAATCTGAATATTCTGTGACAAGACGCTGCATACAATCATCACGTCTATGTCGAATTGAAATTCCGTTTTACTAACTCCGACTCACTAAAGAGATGTTTCGTGTAACACAATATATATATATACACTATATGTTATTAAATCCTACTAACTAAAGAAATGTTTCATATAACAGAGAATACACATACATTATATGTTAAAAGCGAATAGTGCTTAACAATGAGTATATCATTTACTTAACGAAAAAAAAAAACGAAACGAAAAGGAAAATACGAAATAAAATAAATCACCTTTGTTTTCATGGTAAATGAAAACTCATCTCTACTCTGAGAATGTTAAACGGTGTTCCTCCGTAATTCAATACACAATACGTGTACAACACCACCCGATTAAATCAGGTTACCAGCAGCGCCATGAAAAATTGGCAGCGGCGGATTAAACCCGAGCAAATTCGACCAGATTACCTCTCATTCATTTAGGGAAACTCATTGTCATAATCTGCCTGTTTTGTAGCAAACAAATGATTTGTTTGTTTTCAAGGGGAACACTTAGCGGTCACTCGCCTCCGACAAACGAAAAAAAAATCTCTTCTCTGTGAATAAATATTTATATAAATTTCCACCGAGAGAAAATATCAATATGTTAATTCGTGATATTTTAATTATATCTGGGACCCCTCCTCCCTTCCCTTCCCCCCAACCACCAATGGCCCCTCCATCCCTGCGTGCCCTCCCCAACCCACGCGTTGAGAGTGCATGGATGCCCTTCCAATTACGCTAGATATGCTCACTGGTGCTTGCTTTCATGCTTAGGCGCATCAGGCCCGCAAGCACAAATGCACGCACGCACGCACACGCAAAAGAGGCAAATGAGCGTATTTAATGAACGTGCATCTAAACAACCAAATTACTGACGTTGAATGGAGTTTGCACTTACTTTCTCCATCTCTCTCTGAATAATTAAGTTGCGGGGGGGGGTGGGGGGGGGGGGGGGGGGAGCAACAGCTTCGCTACTGACGGAATGTACGAAAGCATACACGGGAATTTATATTTAAAAATAATAACAAAATTACTCATGAATGTTTAAGTAAATTTCATAACAGAATGCGTGGTTACATGCGTTTTGCATACATCAAGAAAATTATGAAACTTTAGACCATGTATCACGCATACACACGCGCGCGCACTCACACATGTATATGTATTGGGGTATATATATATATATATATATATATATATATATATATATCTAATTCGCTCTACCTCGGAATTAATATATTTTCATATATGTTTAACCGAAGGGGAATTTTTTAGGCGATATAAGCCTAAAAAATTTCCCTTCGGTTAATCATATATGAAAATATATTAATTTCGAGGTAGAGCGAATTAGATATTATATATATACTATATATATCTATATATATATATATATATACTATCTATATATATATATAATAAATAAATATAATATAATATAATATATATATTATACTATATTATATATATATATATATATATATATATATATATATAATATATATATATATATTATATATAGAATAAAAAGAAGCTGGAACCCTTTTATTGACTTGTGTGGCCTGGTTGGCAGCGGTTTGGTCTGTCAATTGAATGTGAGTCAGAAATTTATTTCTGTGCTACACGTGATTGTGTTGATTTTGTTTATATGTGCACTATATATATATATATATATATATATATATATATATATATATATATATATATATATATATATATATAGTGCACATAAACTTCATCCATGATTATGAATGTGGCAGTGACCGAAGCGTTTTTATTAGTCGGAAGCCATCACCAATTGGGAAAAACAGCCCAGTAATAGATTATAACCAATACTTTTATTACAAAAGAATATACACAACCCCAAACCCCCCAAAACCCCAGGTTCAGGGGACCGCAAACGTTTCCATTTTTCTTTGCATTTTCCTCTGGCCAAAACAAACGAGAGGTCATTTACGTGATAAGGATAAACCTCGATGTAGCGGATGGCAGTTTTTTTTTTTTTTTTTTTTTTTTTTTTTTTTTTTTTTTTTTTTGGGGGGGGGGGTTTTTTTTTTTTTTTTTTTTTTTGGGGGGGGGGGACCAGATTCCTCTTCCTCTCCGCCTTTGATGATAAAGGAGGTCCGGATTTTATTTTCGCGACTCTTGAGTCTTTAGTGCTTCGTCTTCTACTCGATTAGTGATGGGTGATGCACTGTTAGCAAAATATAATTAAAACCGGAAGGTAAATAAAGGAAGAATAAAAAAAAGTGGGAAAGAAGACCAGGAAGAAGGAAGGAAGACTAAAGATGAGAAATGGAAAGAATTAGACTATGGAAGTTAGGAAGGTGAAAAGTGAATATCATAAAGACTGGAAAAAAGGGATTATAATATAGACATGCAGAACATAATTAGGAAACGGAGGGTGAAGACGGAAGACTAAAAAAAGGAAAAGAAGAAAGGAATACACTACGGATGATAGAAAGGTGAATAGTGAATATCATAAAGACTGGAGGAAAGCAATACAATATAGACATGACATGAAAGAAAATGCAATTTTAACGGAGAGAAGAAACAAATTAACACCTAAAATGGGAACAAAAGGAGTACAATAAAGAGAATAGGAAGAAAGAGAGAAAAAAAAAATTCAATGAGAACGGGAGAAAAAAACAACGAAGTCTGATTCTGTCACCTATTTTTTATTTGTGTGTGGAGATCGAGAACTTTTAACTAATACATAATAATCCGTTATTCACTAAATCTTTCATTTCTTAGGACTTCGTTAACAATAAATGCATTAATTCCTTTATGCTACCATGCTTTACATTCATGGCTGCTTCTTGCCTCCGCTTACAGCCCACAGATTTGTAACAACAGAATTGTAACAATGTTTATTGAATGAATGATAACAAACTTCTATGAGCAAACAAACTGTTTTCCAACTGAAGTTAAAATAATATTTTTAACAATGGTAGAGAATTAACAATAGTAGAAAAAAGAATAATTTAGTTTAACCAGACCAATGTGCGGATTAACAGCTCTCCTAGGGCTGGCCCGAAGTATTAGATTTTTAGTTTTAACGTGGCTAGGAACCAACTGGTTACCTAGCAACGGGACCTACAGCCTATTGTGGAATCTGTACCACAGTGTATCGAGAAATGAATTTCTAATCACCAAAAATACATTCCACTGGTTCCACGTTGGTAGAGTGAAGAATCGAACTTCGGACTACCGAATCGGTAGGCAACGAAGAATTAAACAATGGTAGAGACAGTTAAATTATAAGTTCCTCGTTAGACGAGTGGTTTTCGCGCTTAGCTACCAATCCGGTGGTCCGAAGTTCGATTCTCGACTCGGCCAACGCGGAATCAGAGGAATTTATTTCTGGTGATAGAAATTCACTTCTCGATATAGTGTGGTTCGGATCCCACAATAAGCTGTAGGTTCCGTTGCTAGGTGACCAACTGGTTCCTTGCCACGTGAAAATATCTAATCCTTCGGGTCAGCCCTAGGAGAGCTGTTCATCAGCTCAGAGGTCTGGTTAAACTAAGATATCCTTAACTTCATGAATGACTTAAATTTCTCACCGAATAAATAAATGTCAGAAGCCCTTCTCAAGTTGTAAATTCTCTGGTAAAATTCTCTTCCAGGAAAAAATATCTCTCAAAAATAACTTTGGGGGACTTGCAATGACAATTCACCGGGAAAAATAATGAATCACTTTCGCAGAAGCATTAACATACGCTCTCTGCTCCCCCGACGAATTCGAACATGCAAGCATTTCTGAAGCATTAATATGCGTCTACCTACTGCTCACCCCTTCCCCAATACAAAATGCGCGTATTTATTTCTTTAAGGGATCGAACGCGAGCACCCATGAACATTTACGCCCATTAAACCAAAGGATTCATTACTCGTCTCTCTCACTCCTGAAGAAAGAAAGAGGAAAATACTTGAGAAATTCGCTTCGACGATCTTTGTGCCCAAGAACATAATATAGGGAAATATTTCTCATTAGTTGTGAATGCCGTTCGCTGTTCATTAATGCTCAATACTATTCTAGTTTACGCGAATTGAGGCTTCAACATGCATACAGAAGTCTTTGATATACAATTATATAATTACTATTAAATACACGGATATTCCCGTGTATATCTCAGTGGATAACCCTGAGTAGTGAATCTGTTTTGCTTCCCGTAAATTAATTATTCAGAGAGAGATGAAGCAAGTATATACATACCTACTTCATCCACCGTCAGTGATTCGGTTTACAAACGATCCTATGCGTCTTTTTCGTGTGCATGTGTGCTTGCGGGTCTGATGCGCCTAAGCATGAAAGCAAGCACCAGTGAGCATATCTAGCGTAATTGGAAGGGCTTCCATGCACTCTCAACGCGTGGGTTGGGGAGGGCACGCATGGATGGAGGGGCCAGTGGTGGATGGGGGTAAGGCAAGGGAGGAAGGGTCCCAGATATAATTAAAATATCACGAATTAACATATTGGTATTTTCCCTCGATGGAAATTCAAATAAAATTTTGATCACGCAGAACAGATCTTTTTTTGTTCGTTTGTCGAAGGCGAGTGACCGGTAAGTGTTCCCCTTGAAAACAAACAAATCATTTGTTTGCTACAAAACAGGCAGATTATGACAATGAGTTTCCCAAAATGAATGAGAGGTAATCTGGTCGAATTTGCTCGGGTTTAATCCGCCGCTGCCATTTTTCATGGCGCTGCTGGTAACCTGATTTAATCGGGTGGTGTGGTACACGTATTGTGCATTGAATTACGGAGAAACAACGTTTAACGTTCACAGACAAGGAATGCGTTTTCGTTTACCATTAAAACAAAGGTGCTTTATTTCATTTCGTAGTTTCCTTTTCGTTTAGTTTCGGCTGTAATATAAATTATGTATTCGGCAATAAGTATGGCTCACTATAACGTATAATTTGTATTTATTTTATTTTATGAACTTGTCATCGGCATAGACGTAACGCAACGCACCCCACCTGAAATGTTTTGTAATGCCATGATAGTTTTATATGGTGTCTCGTAACACACTATCCACATTCCTCCTGCGTTCTTCTTGCTTCAAAACTCTCGATGATAAATTTTGAGTGCTATCACTTATGGCCTTCACAGAGAGCAGCGGAAATCAGTTAAGTGAAGACTTTTTCGAATGTTTATTTGTTTCTGATGCATATTTCCTAACTGTTACCAAGTACCGAGACCTTCCCTGAAAAAGCGGGACGCCATATCTTAAAAACTAACCATAGGATCTTCTTGAATATAGTCTCATTAAGTTTCCCACACCCGAATAGCTAACATTAAACTAATATTTAACTTAACCTAACCTAACTTAACCTAACCTAAGGGCGCGGCCAAAAACCGGGGCTTGTGCAATACTAGTATACATCCCTGGAATTCGCGTCCCTGCTAAACCACCCTCGCCTTTAACCGGCCCCCCCACCCCAACCCCCGCTCTTACCCATATCACAAATAAACGCACGGTTTTATCAGCATGTATGTAGGTTCATTATATGATTATCGGCCTACTTGCTCCAGATTTTAATAATGCATTATTATATAGTCCAGACCTGTGAGAATGTGTTTATAATTTACTCAAGGAAGCATTTAGGTATGGACAGACTTGAAAAAAAAAACACACACACACACACAAAACATGCTTTCAAATTTAGGAAGCAATTATGGTACTGCCTGGCTACTTAAAGGGTAAGGTGCTCCTAAGATTCTGATGAAGTATGAATGTGGTCAGGCATTTTGGAGAATGTGTAGATTGTCTTCATGAATTCTTTTAGGCATTAAGAGAACGTTTGCGTCTGCATGAATGTCCTGTACGTGCTGACATGTCTTTGTGAACGCTTCAGCTTGTCCATGATATAATGAATACCCGTAAATACAAATAAGATCATGTCTTAACGAATACCCGTATGTACAAATGAGAACGTCTTAATGAGTACCCGTACATACAACTGAGAACATGTCTCAATGAATACTCGTATACACAAATAAGAATATATCTTAATGAATACCCGTATACACAATAAGAACATGTCTAAACGAATACCCGTACATACAATTGAGAGCATGTCTCAATGAATACTCGTATATACAAATAAGAGCATGTCTTAAAGAATACCCGCATATAAAAATGAGAACGTCTTAACGAATACCCGTATATACAAATGAGAACATGTCTTAATGAATACCTGTATATACAAATAAGAACATGTCTTAATGAATACCCGTATATAAAAATAAGAACATGTCTTAAAGAATACTCGTATGTACTGATAAGAACATGTCATAACGAATACCCGTATATTCAAATGAGAACGTCTTAATGAATACCCTTATGTATAAATGAGAACATGTCTTAATGAATACCCATATACACAAATGAGAACATGTCTAATGAATACACATATATACAACGTATCTTAATGAATACCCATATATACAAATAAGAACATGTCTTAATGAATACCCATATATACAAATAAGAACGTCTTAATGAATCAGTATTGTTGTTGTTATTGCTGTTACAAAATGATAAAAAATAACATTTATTTACATTAGAAAATTGTGATTGCTGAGTTATTATTACTAATATTGTTTGTTGTTCGTTTTTATATATATCTCATTATATTCGTAATTACTTATATTGGATTAGTCATCAGTAATGAAAGACGTGTTTATTTATTATAGAACGTTCATTTGTGCTTTTGGGTAAATGGTATAAAAATTTATATCGGAAAAGTTTCGCGTAATATTTATCACTTATTTTAATACATTTTCTCCAATTCGTATTAAGAAATGAGATCATTATTCTTCACTTGAGTTTCAGAAGCTATGCATGCCACCTGTTGAGTGGAAACTCGTCCGCGCAAGTTTTGCTTTAAGAGTCAAATTTATTCTTATTAATGATTTACTTCTTTAAAAACAAAAGAAAGTAACAATTGCTTTGTGAAGCTGATGACGTGCCAACCGGGATAACGAGCCGTTGATCAGCTGCGTATCTCTGAAATAATGCTCTAAAAAACGATTTGTTTTGAGAGAGGAATGATGAGTTTGCATGACACAGAGCCCCCAGTTGACGAGACAAAGAGATGATTTGACAGGAAGCTGCCTCTGATTGTCAGCAGCATCGCCCTGAACGTTTTCTGTTTACTGATTGTAAACGGAGCCTTTCTGAAGGGGAAAGACTGAATAGGGAAATGTGAAGGAACTCTTCGGATATGATTAAATCTAATCACCGACACATTACTCTTTCAAAAGCAAAGTTTCCTTTAACAACATCGACTCTGAATAATGTGGCTCACGAGGAGGAGGAGGAGGAGGAGGAGGGGAGGAGATTAAAGAGCGTCGATTAATACAGTAAATATATTACGATGGACAAGGGTCGAGGGATGCATTGCAGTGACGTCGTAATGAACCTGATCTCCTTTTCTGTATCGATGCCATTTATTTACGGAGGGAAGGAAGAGAGGGAGAAAGATTGGCATAAACGCTTCTGCTGTGGCTTTTAAATAGGGTTGAATTTCGTCAGAAAAGTGGATTCTTAACATTACTTTGCCTCGCCTCAAAAACATCCTTTTGTGATGCATTTGATGACGAAGAATGGGATGTTGAAATTCCACGTTGTTTACGCGATGGGAAAATTTATTTACATTATATAATGCCGGTGAGTATCACGTGTTAGTCGTGATCATATAGGGTATATACAGGAAACATATACGTTCTTATGATCGTAAATAACGCATATCTGTTTTAGAGGGGAAGGTGAATTTATGCTCATTCTATACGAGAATGCATGTTCACATGCGTATTGCATATTTAAATAAAACTATGCTTACTCCAGTAATCATATAACCTGAGACCATACATCACACATACACGCGCTCAAACACACACACAGATATATGTATATTATAATATATATATATATAATTATCTATATATATATATATTATATATAAGTATTATATATCATATAGATATCTAATATATATAGTTATTTATATATATAGATCTATATAATCAGATATATAACTATTAATATATATATTTATATATATATAGATATAATATATATATCATATAGTATATATATATATATATATATATATACTATATATATATACTATATATATAATAATATATATATTCTATATATAATATTATATATATTATATATATATATAAGAGTTGTAGCTGAAGATTTGTAAGTTTTACTCCACGGTAGGTTCATCCATGATTCAACAGCTAAAATGTGAATGTGGGAGCGCCTGTGATGTTATTTGTTCTCGGGAGCCTCTACCTATTTGAAAAAAACGGCCTGATGATGGAAAATAAAAACTATTATTACAACAACAAACACAGAACCATAAACCCCAAAAGCCCAGGTTCACGGGACCACAAATGATTCCCACTCCTAATTCCGAATGGTCCTTCTCTCGTGTTCCTTCCTCTTTCTTTTCGTGCGCTGTTTTTCCTTGCATTTTCCTCTGGCCAAAACAAACGTCAGGTCATTTACGATAAACCTCGATGTTACGGAAGGCAGTTTTTGGGGGGACCAAATTCCTCTTCCACTCTGCCTCTTGATGAAAAGGTGTTCTTAACTTACGAATATCAGGATTAGTTGAGTTATCTTACTGTATACAGTAGTGTAATATTGCTATCTTTTGAGGTCATACTTTTCCTTAAGCTATAATAATAATAATAATCATCATCATCATTCATCATCATCATCATCATTATTATTATAGAAACACTAGGCACGATCCCAAGATCCCTGAAAAAAAATCTGGAAAACCTCGATACTGAAGTAGCTCCAGGACTCATGCAGAAGAGTGTGTTCCAAGAAACAGCTCACATAGTAAAAAAGCGATGGACTCCTAAGGAGGCAGGATGCAACCCGGAACCCCACACAATAAATACCACCCAGTCGAATTGGAGGGCTCTGATAGAAAAAAAAAAAATAAATAATAATAATAATAATATTAATATTCTCACCAAATAAATAAATATCAGCAGCCCTTCTCAAACTGCAACTTCTATTAAAAAATTTCTTTTCCGGGAAAAAAACTCCCACCAAAAAAACTCTGAATGACTTGGAAAGACAATTCATCAGGAAAAATAATGAATCCCTTTAGGAGAAGCATTAACATACGCTTATCTGACAACACCGACCCCCCTCCCCGAATTTGACGTGCAAGCATTTCTGAAGCATTAATATGCGTCTACCTACAACCAGCCCCACCCTTCCCCCGATACAAAATGCGCATATTTATTTATTCAAGAGATCGAACGCGAACACCAATGAATATTCACGCCCATTAAACAAAGATTCATGACTCGTCTCTCACTCTTGAGAAGAAAGAGAAAAATATTTGAGAAATTCGAGTCTGCGATTTTTGGACTGAGAACATAATATAAGGAAATATTTGTCATTAGTTTTAAATGCCGTTCACGGTTAAGTGACACTCAATATTATTCCTGTTCACGCGAATTACGGCTCAAATTAAATTTCTCAAAAACAGACAAACACGTTACCTAAGCCCATACGTCTGCAGTATTTATATTATTTGACCACGACCAACTAGTAATATTTACCGACATTATAAAATGTAAATACAGTTTTCCATTATGCCACACGGATTCTCAGTATCTCACTTTTACCATCAAATGCATCGCAAAAGGAGGCGTTTTGAGGCGAAGCAGAGTAATGTTAAGAATCCACTCTTCTGACGAAAATCAAACCTACTTAAAAGCCACAGCAGAAGCGTTTATGCCAATCTTTCTCCCTCTCTTCCTTCCCTCCGTAAATAAATGGCATCGATACAGAAAAGGAGATCAGGTTCATTACGACGTCACTGCAATGCATCCCTCGACCCTTGTCCATCGTAATATATTTACTGTATTAATCGACGCTCTTTAATCTCCTTCTTCTTCCTCCTTCCTCCTCCTCCTCCTCCTCCTCCTCCTCCTCCTCCTCCTCCTCCTCGTGAGCCACATTATTCAGAGTCGATGTTGATAAAGGAACCTTTGCTTTTGAAAGAGTAATGTGTCGGTGATTAGATTTAATCATATCCGAAGAGTTCCTTCACATTTCCTACTCAGTCTTTCCCCTTCAGAAAGGCTCCGTTTACAATCAGTAAACAGAAAACGTTCAGGGCGATGCTGCTGACAATCAGAGGCAGCTTCCTGTCAAATCATCTCTTTGTCTCGTCAACTGGGGGCTCTGTGTCATGCAAACTTATCATTCCTCTCTCAAAACAAATCGTTTCTCTTTTCGTATCATTTCCCAGATGAGCAGCTAGCTGATCGCCTTGTTATCTCGGCTCACAACGCAATCATTATTTTCTTTTGTTTACAAAGAAGTAAATCACCAGATATGCATTTGATTCTTTAAGATAACTTGCGTAGAAGCGTTCCCAATCAACATATGGTATGCATAGTATAATTAATGAAAGTTTCGAAAATATATGTGCAGTGCATTTATCGCGGCTGTTAATAAGAACTGCTAGAGTTAAATAAAAAAATAAATAAATATATATATATATATATATATATAATAATTATTAAATGAAACTTCCCCCATGTGATACGTTCTGGCCATATAATCAAACAAAAGAATAAGACCCCTATAATAAAATCTTTACAGACTACCAGTACCAGTTCAACAAATCTAATCACGAATATCAACAGATTAGCAAATAAAAGAAGAACGAATAATAAAAATAATAAAAATAACATTCTCCTGGATGTGTATCCTTAGGATAAATCGACGCAGATTTCTGCAGAAAGTTATTATTTATCATTTTACAGTAAGCATAAAAAATAATAATGCTGAACTAATCTACTTTTATACTACTTAAGTTACGTAAAAAAACAATCCATACCAAGTTTTCGCTTGTTCGGATTGTACATCCTTTTATGCATCTGTGTGGGAAGTACTGTGCGCCTTGAAAGTTTTGTTACCCCATGATGGCACTATTGTGTTTCTAGTTTGGAAACTGGCTTCTATAAATGATCGTTGTTTACCAGGGTCAAAATGAGAAGCATACTAAAATTTGCTTTCAAAATATAAGTACACTTTATCAGTTGGGACATTAAGAAAACATAAGGTTCCCTCTTCCTTTATTTTTGTTAATAATAATAATAATAATAATAATAATAATAATAATAATAATAATAATAATAATAATAATAATGAATAATAATAATAATAATATAATAATAATAATTAATATATATTATTATTATTATTATTATTATTATTATGATGATGATTATTATTATTGGTGAAGAAATCCACAGAAGTTTAAATTTATATATTAGAAATATATACAAACGAGAGCTTTCGAGAACCTGCCCTTGTTTATATATATATATATATATATATATATATATATATATATATATATATATATATGTGTGTGTGTGTGTGTGTGTGTGTGTGTGTGTGAGAGAGTGTGTGTGTGTGTGTGTGTGTGTGTGTGTGTGTGACTCATGTTATTATGAGATTTTTATGAATGATCATTATTGTTTTTTTAAGTCCGTTTTATGATTTAATCTAAGAGATTCGAATATATTTTCCTCGCAAAAGAAAATGAGTCCGGTACAAAAGGATAAAATTCCATTACGTACCCGAGCTGATTTTCCTAATGAAGTCTATGCAAATTTGAAATCCATTGTTCTGATAGCCTACAAATATGTAAATTTTTTTATGCAAATGGACGGAGTCGTAGTAGAGTTTATGAAATATTTATCCTGGGGACAAATCAGGTTTTCAAATTGCAAATCCGCTTTGTAATGTCATCCTCGATCTGGGCTTCAGGGAGCGTGTTCGGGAAGATCTTTGATGATGATAATAATAATAATAATAATAATAATAATAATAATAATAATAATAATAATAATAATAATAATAATAATAATAATAATAATAATCTCATCAAAATTAAATTCCTTTGACAGTAATTAAATTGAATTCCACAACCAGAATTAGCATGTTGATATGCTGGATAAAAACATTATAGTATATATCTAGTCAATATTTTTCAAGGAAAACTATGCATTAAATGAATAAAGACATATAAAGAGATAAATAAGAATAACGTTTCTCTGAAAAGATCTCATACACAATCACTGAATTCAAACAGCCAGCGAAGATTCATTGTAAAAATAAGAGACTTAACATATAAAGCATATCTAGCGGTTTGTGTAGTCAGAAAATTGCGGCCAATAGAAGTATATTTGGCAATCTTCAGAATTTTCACTGATAGCAACGAGAATGCATAAGCTCTGTATCACACCCTTCCAGCCATAAAGGCGAAAGACAGTAACAGAACTGGTACAAAAAAAAAAAAAAAAAAAAAAAAAAAAAAAAAAAATAATAATTCCGTGTCTCTTAAAAAAAATGAGTTGTAAGCGGCAGAACATATATCTCAAAGCACGAGGAAAGGATGGTCGCAGCTCTACTGAGCAGAAGAAACTGTAATCTTTTGAGAACTTAAAGCCTTTCTGAAGCTCTAATCAATGTCAAAGGATGTGTTTCATTACGTCATGGTTGGTCAATGGTTGCATGACACGCGGGAGGAAGTCATGCACCTACACCACTACTAATACTATTACTAACTACTACTACTACTACTACTACTACTACTACTATACTAATAATAATAATAATAATAAAAATAATAATATAGAAATGGAAATCCACTGCTGTTTACTCCTGCACCCTTTTATATCTTAATTGTAACAATGAGTTTTCACTGCTAGTATTTCTAATACTAATTGCACCATAAACTCAATAACTACTATACATTTATTATTGCCATTACTACTACTATTACCGCTATTACTATTACTGCTGCTGCTTGTAACACTGCTCTCACTTAGACGATTTGAAAAAGAAAATGAAAACTGAAAAGCCAGCATCCATTTCCAATCGAAGACTCCATCTCGCTAATCATTTCTCCTGCGGGAATCCGGAAGTTATTAATTTGATTATGCTATCGACACCCAAAGAGAGAGGAGATGAGAGAGAGCGAGAGAGAGAGAGAGAGAGAGAGAGAGAGAGAGGAGAGAGAGAGAGAGAAAATGGATAAAAAAAATAGTAAAAATGTAAAGCAGTCTATTGGTCGAGTGACTGATGGACAGAACTTGAAATTACTTCCTCTGAAAAAGAGAAAAACCTCAGCCAGTGAGAACGGGAAAGTTTATCAGTGGGAAAGATTAAACAATGAAAGTGTGTTTGTGCTTGTCGATTCTGTGAGTTCGCGCATACCGGTGCACAAGCGCACACACATATATAATATATATATATATATATATATATATATATATATATATATATATATATTTATATATATATATATATATACATATATAAATATAAAATATATATATATATATATATATATATATATATATATATATATATATAATAATAAAAGGAGCCCAAAAAATGCCAAAATATAGAAAGTAAGTACACACACACACACACACACACACTCACACATATGTGTGTGTGTACGTATATCAACATACCATCTCGCCTATCGACCCACCTACAGAAACGAATGAACGGCAGAAAG
>NC_087217.1:57080780-57128280 GCF_015104395.2 Macrobrachium nipponense | reverse complement strand
ACAAACACAAAACACAAAAATTTGCAATGTGTAAAAGTGTAAATATTTTCACTCAAAACATTGTAACCATCAGTTTTTACCAAACCACTGTTCCTATCTGTTATTAGTTGCAACTAATAAAAATATAACACACTTTACCTTTTTGGTATACCAACTTCTTTCTTTGCTGCAGTCTTGTTTTACACTTTCACAAAAACCAGGCACCGTTACGAAACAATGTTTGTTCAGATTCCACAAAAAAACACTAAGAAATATCAAATATGAAATTTTCAAGTTAAGAGTGACCAATATACGTTACGTTAATATAACCTCAAGGATGTCGAGGGAGAGAGAGAGAGAGAGAGAGAGAGAGAGAGAGAGAGAGAGATGTTAATGCCTCGAGAATCTAAGATCTAATGAAAAACTTCTTCCTTGCAGAACCTGGACAGGGGAGATGACAAAACGTTTTGAGATAAAAATGCTTCCAGAAGCTTTGAAATCTTACGCAACTTTTTATACAAAATGTGTAATCTGCATGTGGCACTCAGCAAAGACATACACGTATGAGTCCAGTCTGTTAAAAAAAAAGATACGTACGCTACTCGATCGACCGAAGCAGAAGCCCTTATCTTACGTGATGACAGATTCTCAAAACACAAATGAAGTCTCGAGCTCGCTTATCAAACGTGTTGACAGATTAGGAAAACAAATGGAGATCTCCAAGTTCCTCTAATCTCACAGTGCTGACATAATAGGGAAACAATCGTAGTTTCGAACGGACAAAAAAAATCTCTCTCTTTCTAAGTTATATATATATATTCTTTTACAACATGTAATGCGAAATCTGAACACACATTTAAAACATCCTATCCCTAAGCTATCTAGGAATCTGAAAAAATGTTGCAAAATTCAATTCTAACATTTTATACAATCAAAGAGGAGATATATGCATTTCGAAAGTAGCAATATATGATAATAATATATATATATATATATATATATATTATATATATATATATATATATATATATATATATATATATATCACACACACACACAATGAAAACATATACACAAATGGTGCTCTAATTATTCATGTCTCCGCACTGTCTAAAAATCGACGATGAAATTTTTAGTGTTAGGCCAACTGGAAAAAATATCTTGGCTCCACATACCTCTTCACAATGACCAGACGAAAGATGACCTGGAAATAAAATAATAAAAGAAGCAAGATGAATTTTTAGCGAATAGGCAATATATATATATTTTTTTTAAATCCTAAAACCATAATGGTAAACTCTTAAGTGAAATGAAATATAAAAAAAACTTCAATGACCTTATAACTGATGTAGAACTAACTTTACAGTGAATTTGAAAAAATAGAAATTAAAAAAAAAAACAATGCACCTATGCTGGAGGTAGTTTAGGAACTCGTTCAATAATCGCAAGCCAAAGCATTTGCGAAATTCACAATCACACATACACACAAATTCATGTAACTTCAGCCAAACAGGAACTGCTTATAACGTTCAAAAGCAGCCGTTCAAAGAAAAAAAAAAAAAAAAAAAAAAAATATATATATATATATATATATATATATATATATATATATATATATATATATATATTATATATATATATATATATATATATATATATTATGCGAGCGCAGAGACACAAAATCAGAAGCTGGAAGAATATATGCTCCTGAGTTTTGTAAATAATTCCCAACAATTCGGAGCAAGTTTTTTTTTTATTCTTGGTTCGAACGCCGTAAGCCCCGATGATTGTCCGGGTAATACTCTTGAACGGGCAGGAGTTGCTGCCGAGTGCTCTCTCTCTCTCTCTCTCTCTCTCTCTCTCTCTCTCTCTCTCTCTCTCTCTCTCGGTCAAAGGGCTGAAATCGTAATCTCATTAAGGCCTTTTGCTCTCTGTTACTGAAAGGTTTTGAGTCTCCTAACGTACTTTCGCTAGGAAGAGCTCAGTATCTCTCAATTTTCTCTTTCTTCAATCTTCATTTTACTCTAAGCACACACACATATGTATGTATGTATGGTATGTATGTATGCATGTATGCCATGGTTATATATATTATATAATGATTATATTATAGTTATTATTTATAATACTTATATATATCATATAATATCTATATCTATATATACTATAATTCTATATATACTAATATATATATATATATATCTAATATATGTATTATGTATACACACACCACACACAACACACACACGGAGAGACTTTTATGACAAAGGGACAACAAAATGTTCATTCATACAAATATATAATCACTAGTATCTTCAAAACATTACGCATAAACAAAATTTATGATTGTATACAGAACCAACTAAGTTTTGAGTTTTCATCGTTGGGGATGAAAAGGGATCAATGATATGATGAGGCGGTAGTTTTATTTATTATCGGAAACAATGCTACCTTAACATTTAAGCATAAATGAATGCATAAACTATGTATGATTATTCTTTGGTAGGCCAGCCTGTCAGTGGTGTGATAAGGGAAGTCAGTCTAAATGAGCGGAATAAATTTTGTATACGGGTTACAAATCAAAAGATTTCTCAGTATCCTTATTGACTATTTGGCGACCTGGCTCTATAACTATATAGCCATTACTTATATCCATCCATCACCCTAATGAATCTGTACCATAAGCACAAAAACCGTGTGCGCTCCTTTCCCATCTCAAAACGCACACACACACACACACACCTATACACAGCAATCTTAATAAACGTCACATTTTTCTCTCCATTCATTTTTCTTCTACGTGCCTGCTGGCCTGAAGAACCCTTCTTCCTCCTCCTCCTCCTCCTCCTCCTCACATTCTTCCAGTTCGGGCCCACTCACGCGCGCGCGCACAGGCACACACACATAATCACAGACACACAAACACACACACACGCGAGGAAAAGACAAGATGCCGCAAGATCACCGAGTAATTTGACTTCTTCAGTTTCCTCGTCTCTCATTGGTCCCAAATAATTTAAGAGACTTATTGTGGGATGCCGACGAAGAGACCGGAAATCCTCAAGATCTATGGCCCAATTTACTCGGGCTCTAACTTGTAGGCTTAAGAGCACAGCCTCCGCAATTGTTCGGTTCGATCTTGCACGATCGCCCCCCCCCCCCAGCCCCCCCCCCACCCCCCTTCCCCATTCCCTCTACACCTTCATATTTCCAACCACCCGCTTGCCTCCCTTCCAACACCAACCTCCTAACCCCCAACCCCCAACCCACGCCACCGTCCCCGAGGAAACCTAACAAACTTCCATTTTCCAAGGACACCTTCGCCGTGTTTGCAACATTTCTTTTATATCATATCAAAACTTTCTTGCAACTGGCACGTTCGGTGTACTTCCCAGTGGTTACAGGATAATGGTAGTAAATGATAAATACGAAAAAGTAAATCATTACTAAGAGCTGAAGTCAGATTTTTTATTTTAATATTTTTGTAAACTTTATTCTCCGGTGTGAATCGTTTCCTTAAAGAATATAACATTTTGTCTCGTTCTCACATATTTCTTTATGATTCAGAGATAATGCTGATGCATAAATACGTAAATAAACAGAATGGAAATTGAATATAAAACTAAGCTCAAAGGCCAAGCGCTGAGACCTATGAGGTCATTCACGGCTGAAAGGGAAATTTACGGTAGAAGTTTTGAAGGGGTAACAGGAGGAAAACCTCACAGCTGCGCTATGAAAGAATTAGAAGACGGTGGAAAGTAAGACGAAAGAAAAATAATGTGTACGGACAGTTAACGATGAAAAATATACTTATAAATTCTTATATTTACATATGATTGAGAACTTTACTCTCTCACATATGAAGCTATACATTCTAATTACAATAGCATAACAACTCCGTAGTGTCAATTCAAAAAACCTCTTCTAATAATCTGGTCAAGGATACGGTATGTTGAAATAAAAAATATAGGAGAAAATGTATTAATAAAAATTACAAGACACTTGCAATAATGTGAGGAAGAATGAGTAATATGATACAAGAATAACAAAATTATTATTAATATTATTATCATCATTTCAGAAGACGAAACCTATTCACATGGACCAAACACACCAAAGGGGCCACTGACTTGAAATTCAAGCTTCCAAAGAATGTTTGTTTGTTTGTTTTGGTGTCGACCTCCCACCGCAGACCCTCACACTGCACCAGTAACTGATTACAACACAGAGCCAGTGATTTTTAATCGCCCTGGGTGAGACGCGAACCCGCGACAACTGATTGGCATGCAAGACATTAACCAGTAGTTTACCATGGGACCAGCAAATATGAGTAATATGAATCAAGACTTACACAGAGGTTAATCGTATCTAATTTAAGAATGATGATAATGAAAAGCCAGGTGGAAAGCTCCATTCTTAATATCACAAAATATCGGAAAACGAAGGGGAACCAGAGATTACTACGGGAAAATAAAATATCTCAAGGAGATTTAGCAACAGCTTTCTCGAACGCTATTGGTGATAATACTTCATGTTGGCTTTGTTAAAAAAAAAAAAAGTACAAATATGGTAAAATGATGTATGGCTGTGTTTATACGTTTTCGTACATACATCTACAGTTAAGGCTATATGCAAAATCAGCAAAATCCGTCTCAGACGCTGTAAAACTTGATAAGTTTTTAGTTCAAAATGATCACAATACCTCAAGGTCTTTAACCCGTTTTTCAACCTGTAGTACATATGACGGCAAACCTACTAAGTATCTCTAGTTTTACTACAGTAATCATCAGACTGACATAATGTATCTACTATAGTAGATTCACATCAACCGTGTATTTGACGTCTAGGCCAGACCCTTACGACGCTCCTGATTGGCTGTTGATAAACCAAACACAGGGCTGGAAACTCTCAGTCTCTCGAGAGAGAGTTCACATAGGCAGGATGTATGTTCCACCTCTCCTGAGAGGAACGTCTTTCAAAAGTATCTCTCAGGAGAGGTGGAACGTACATCCTTCCTATGTGAACTTTCTCGAGAGAGACTGAGAGTTTCCACCCCTGTGATTGGCTTATCAAAACCCAATCATGAGCGACGTAAGGGATTGGCCTAGACATCAAATACACGGTTGATGTTGATCTACTATGGTACACTAATCTGCATCGCTGCTGGTGGCCCTGTCTGAAGATTTCTTGATGATATTTAAAGGAAATCTCTGACTTTTTTTTTTTTTTTTTTTTTCTTAGTGGAGACACCAGAGAGTTTTGTAGCGGTGAGAAAATCTCCCTGGAAAGTTTGTTTGTTTGTATGGTGCTTTTACGTTGTATGGAACCAGTGGCTATTCAGCAACGGGACCAACGGCTTTACGTGACTTCCGAACCACGTCGAGAGTGAACTTCTATCACCAGAAATGCACATCTCTCATTCCTCAATGGAATGGCCGAGAATCGAACCCGCGACCACCGAGGTGGGACGCTAATACCATACCAACCACGCCGCTGAGGCGCTGGAAAGAGACCAGTTTACCAAACTAGTGATACATTTCTGAAAAGCCGGACCTGGATAACAATTAATGCAAGGACTGGCCCTCTCGCCCCATGACCGAGTATATCTGGAAAGTTCCATGCGTATCCGGCCACAGGTTTATGGAAATCCGAAGAGTAAAAGATAAAAACTACACACAGCTGAAATCTTGGAAATTCAACAGATGCATGTTCATTGTTAACGCAATTAATCTCTCTCTCTCTCTCTCTCTCTCTCTCTCTCTCTCTCTCTCTCTCTCTGTATCTATTATATATATTATATATATATAATATATATATTATATAATATATATATATGTGTGTGTGTGTGTGTGTGTGTGTGTGTGTGTTGTGTGTGCCCGTGTGTTGAAAGGAGTCAAGAGAGCAGATGCTTCATAAAATTAAGAATCAACTATCGCCGTGTCTTCTGCTTCCCTGCATCATCATGATTTGCTTCTGCGTAATCCGAGTCTTACTATTCTTCTCTGTATTATGAAGTAAAAATAATAAAATATCTGCATTGCTACAACA
The DNA here is from genome assembly GCF_015104395.2 of Macrobrachium nipponense. Taxonomy (NCBI): domain Eukaryota; kingdom Metazoa; phylum Arthropoda; class Malacostraca; order Decapoda; family Palaemonidae; genus Macrobrachium; species Macrobrachium nipponense. The sequence continues at coordinate 57,122,253 of NC_087217.1, read as the reverse complement.
GAGAAAATACACTGAATTTTCATTTCCTTTATTAAACGAACTGGGGCAGATTTATATTTCGGTGGATAGGTTAAAAAAAAAAAAAGCACCTTCATAACATATGCTACTTAAATGCGATACGAAAAAGAGTAACATCAGGAAAAAAACAGGGAACCGGAAATATCGGCGGAGCAAGAAATAGGACAAGCAAGCAAAGAGATAAATAAATCCTTCATTATAAACCTCTGCTGTCTAAAAGAATCGGCCATTCGCCCGAGGATTGCAGATAAGCTCTATGCCTTGTTATACTGGGATCCAAGAAAAACCAAATCCGCAAAACACGAGAGAGAGAGAGAGAGAGAGAGAGAGAGAGAGAGAGAGAGAGAGAGAGGGCGCGGGGCTCTCTTATGTTCGACAAAGAATGAAATCCTAAGTGGATGTTATCTTCAATTTATTCTTCTTTTGCCTCTGTCCCCTCATGCAAAAATACTCCCCAGAACTCAATTGCAGATAGAGGAGGAGGAGGAGGAGGAGGAGGAGGAGGAGGAAAAAGTTGAAGAGGAGAGGTAGAGGAGGAGGAGGAGGAAAAAGTTGAAGTGGAGAGGTAGAGTAGGGGAAGGGAAGGGGGGAGAGATAATAATTTTGGCTTGACGCATATTTCAATTCGTACGAATGAAGAGATTTTTTGTTCATATTAGATCAGACATTACGTTTACGATAAGAAATCCGATAAGTAATCTTTTTTGTGTTCTGTAACTCTTTCCGATGATAGCAAATGCACACAAATAACCCGATAAGAGGACGCTGATAACAAAGAAAAAAATATAATGAGAGAGAGAGAGAGAGAGACTCCCAAATTTCTGTACTTCTTTCGAAAGATAGGAAATGCACACAAATAACCCGATAAGAGGACGCCGATAACAAAGAAAAAACATCATGAGAGAGAGAGAGAGAGAGAGAGAGAGAGAGAGAGAGAGAGAGAGAGAGAGAGAGAGAGAACTCCCAAACTACAGAACTTTACTTATTACCCGTCTTCTTAATCAATGCAGGCAAGACTCATAACAAGAAAAGTAGGAAAATTCGTCAAAATCCAATCAGTCACTCAATGAGGGCGAGAGATCGCATTATGATCGCGTGGGCACCTGGGACACAGGACAATAATAATAATAAAAAGAAAGCGTAAAGAAAAAAAAGAAAGAAAGGGGAGGAGAGAAATGATAGAGAAATAAAAGTTGATCTCTTGTTCGAGGAGGGGGTAATCAGAAATTAGCTGAAAGATGTCGCTAATTGTCCCATGTTCCTGATAATGAGGACGAAACCTAATTACTTTATGCCTTAATTGACTTATAAAGCGCGTGTACAAGAGAGAGAGAGAGAGAGAGAGAGAGAGAGAGAGAGAGAGAAAGGAAGAAAGGATTGAAAAAAAAAGACTACAAAATAAATAAATAACTAAAGATGACCTTGTAAGACATGAAAGCAACGACAGAATGAGACAGAAAATATATAAAAAGCATGATTCCACAATGAAATGAGAGCCACGCCCAGGAATAAGAGGCCAGATATTTTTCCCCAGAAAGTGAGACACAAAACTGGCTAATGAACGATGCTGAGACATAAGAGGAGAGATTGGCAATCTTCTATTCTTGCGATGTTTATGTTTAACTTCGTAATAAGGATTTCCGCCCAATAAATTTTTGAGAGAGAGAGAGAGAGAGAGAGAGAGAGAGAGAGAGAGAGAGAGATGCGTGTCTTGTAAAGGTATGCTATGTGTATACATCTGCTAACATCTCTTGTCATATGAAATGGCTCGCCCTGTTCTTAATAGGGAACTAAATACATACATACATACATATATTGTATATAAGTATGTATATACATATGTATGGACTTGAAATTTTTCTGTATATACGTATGTAAGCACTTGAAATTTTTCTGTATATAGGTATGTATGAACTTGAAATTTTCTATATGTACGTATGTAAGCACTTGAAGTTTATCTGTACATACTTATGTAAACACTTGAAAATTTTCAGTATATACTTATGTAAGCATTTGACATTTTTCTGTATTTACTTTATATAAGCACTTGAAATGTTTCTGTATACACATATGTAAGCATATTAAATTTGTCTGAATGTATGTATACACGGACTTGAAATTTTCACTGTATATCCTTATGTAAACACTTGAAAATTTTCAGTATATACTTATGTAAGCATTTGACATTTTTCTGTATATACATATGTAAGCAATTGAAATTTTTCTGTATGTACGTATGTATGCACTTAAATAATTTTCCTTGGGCGCCGTAAAGCCTACTTGAATAGGCATCACCAGCAGTTCGTCGACTCCCCGTTGACAATGTCGCGTCCCCTTCCCATTAACATTTACACTATCATCTTCCAGAAATGGAACTCTAGACCTTCCTCTGTGTTTCAGGAATCACTTGATATTTCTATTGAAGATTAGATCCCTGAAGACTTCTTGAGGAAGAGAAGTCTACTGACGTTATATAATACCGGTATATAAGTACTGGGTAAGACTGCTACATCTGGCTTGACTAGTTTATTGCAACACTACTCATAAATTAAGTAAAAAAGCAAAAATAATAATTACGTTTTACCAGCTGTTGGACGCTGCCAAAATTAAATTGTACCATCGGTATGTCATAATTGTAAATATAATTTTCCAAGTGATATAAACGTACACACTCATTCATGATCAAGTATGGAGCAAATCAAAGCTAAAAATGAATGGTAACACTAGCAGTTATTGCATTTCTCCATAAATAATGAATAAATAACTAGACATTACAACAAAAGCATAATTATTGAAAAGGCAAATCCACTGAAATCCCCTAAATGCCTGGTAGTTTTAGAGGTATTGCAACAAAATGCAAGACAAAAACAAATTAAAAAGGAAAAAAAGAAACAAATTAAAAATGGAAAAATTAAAATGAAAAATAAAAAGGAAAAAATGAATAAGAAAATTAAAAAGGAAAACATCAAGAAGAAACTTAAAAAGGAAAAATAATAAGAAAAAATTAAAAAGAAAAATCAAAACAACAAAAGGGAGAAAATTATAAATAAAAAAATGAAAATAAAAAATTAAAAAAAAAGGAAAAAATGAAAAATAAAATAAAAAAGGAAACAATAACAAAGAAAATTAAAGAAGAAAAAATTACAAATGAAATAAAATTAAGAAAGGAAATTCCAGAAACGCGAAAGCTAACGCCCCATTCCTTTCCAGGAGATAATTCCTGGAAATGCCTAAGGAAGACCCCTGGCGATGCAGAAATCTTAATATCAAGACCTGGAAATCCCGCCGCACAACGGGAGAATCTGGGACGGATAAAGACAGCGTAGGAGCGCTCACAGGAATATTGCGATATGCGAAGAAAGATATTGTTCCGTTTCTCAATTAGAAGTCGATTTATTATCGTGCCAGTACTAAAGAAGTAAATATATACATATGTAAATATAATACATATGCATAATATATAAATTACATATACATACATGTAGTGTCTATATATATATATATATATATATATATATATATCTATATATATATATATCATCTTTCTTAATTTTTTTCATTTCTAATATTTTCCTTTTTCATTTTCTTTTTTTTTCATTTTTTTCTTTTTTCTTTGTAATTTGGTGTGTTTCCTTTTTTAACATTCTTTTTTATTTTTTCCTTTTAAATTTGTTTCTCCTCTTAACTTTTTTGTTTTCAACTGTTTCATATAACATATGTATATAAAGCATATACATAATGTAATATAAACAGCATCATACTAATATATAAATTACATATCATACATGAAGTATATATACATATACATATATATATATATACATATATATATATATATATATATATATATATATATATATATATATATCTAATAAAAGGAGCCCATAAAAAACCCCAAAACCAAAATGTAGAGAGAAAAAGTACTATATTTCAGAGACTGCTGTCTCTCTCTTCAGGTATATGAATGAGAAAAGTTTACAGAAAAGGTGGTATTTATACCAAGAGATTCGTCCACAAGTAAGCCAATTTAGGTCACCCCGCTGATAATCTTCCTTTAATCTTCTTAGCGTTGGTTGAATGAACACTGCGTCGACGATGTCGGATGTCCAATTCCCTTTTGAGATGATTCATTACCTGCTTCTCTTTATTAAGGCCGATTCCATCATTTGACTCTTGTACCGGCAGTTGCTGCTATAAATTACACGTGACATATTCCAGTTTATTCTATGGTTATGTTCATTTATATGATTGAAAATAGCCGAGTTCTGTTGTCCATACCTAACTGACCGTTTGTGTTGTATTAATCCTGGGGAAGTGATTTACCTGTAAAATCCGATGTAAGATTGGTCACAGTCCTGGCATGGGATCTCATATACCCCAGAGTCTTTGGGCGATGTCTTTTGTTGGACGTTAATCAGGGATTTGGCTAAGGTATTTGGGTAGGTAAATGCAAAAGGGTTGGATTTCCCAAGGGTGTGAGTTACTCTCTTAATCGTCTCCAGGTGGGGAATTTTTATTTTATTGTTGGGTGTCTCTGGTCTTGTCTTTAGGGGGTCGGTAGAAAATTACGTTTGCTTTTTGAATTGCTTTCTCAATTATATGGTCAGGATACTTTAAAGATGAAAGTTGCTTGCGAATTAGTTCAAATTCTTTTTCCAGGAAATCTGGGGAACAAAGTTCGTAAGGCTCTTAAGAATAGGTTGCTAGCTAGACCTATCTTGATGTATTGTCATGATAGCTAAAAATAGTGAATATATGAAAGTGAGAACGTTGGTTTTCTGTATATGGTAAATTTGTATTCTGTCGTGTCTCTGATTATTAAAACATCAAGAAAAGGAATTTTGTTGTCTGTTTCCCATTCAACTTTAAATTTGATGCTGGGCACTAATGCGTTTAATTTTGAGAGGAATTCATTAAAATTACCCCACTTATTATCCCAAAATGTTAGTATGTCATCCACGTATCTCATCCACAGCATGTTTTTGGGTTTTATTGCATTTATTACTGTAGTTTCAAAGTATTCCATGTACAGATTGGCTAAAATAGGACTTAAAGGACTACCCATACTACACCCGAATTTTTGCTTGTAGAATGATTCCCGAATGAAAATACGTTATTAGATGCACATAATTCAACTAACTTTATTATTTTGTCAAGTGCCAAAGGGAAATGATCTGAATAGGGGGATAATTTTTTCCCTTAAAAACTGAAGAACGTCCTGTACTGGTACTTTTGTGAATAGGGAGTCTACGTCAAGGCTTAAAAGTTTTATGTTGTGCTTAAAAGTTTTATGTTGTGCTTCTCTGAATTTGTGACAAAAGTCTTCCGAATGTTTGATGTGACTGGGAGAAAAAGTGCCTAAAAAAGGAGAAAGGAGGCCAGCTAACCATTTAGAAATTTTGTAATTGAAAGCTCCGGCGCATGAAACGATGGGTCTGAATGGAAGATGTCTTTGTGAGTTTTGGGAAGACCATAAAAGTAGGGTAATTTAGGATTAATTACTTTAAATTTCTCTAATAGTCATACTCTTTTTGTCTTGGCCAATTAATCTTACTTTCCGAAAAAATTCTGTGGGAACGTTCTGGAGGGGATTTTTTCGTCAGTTTTTCGTAAGTATTTGTGTCGCGACACAAATACTTACGAAAAACTGACGAAAAATCCCCTCCAGAAACGTTCCCACAGAATTTTTTCGGAAAGTAAGATTAATGGCCAAGACAAAAAGAGTATTGAACTATTAGAGAAATTTAAAGTAATTAATCCTAAATTACCCTACTTTTATGGTCTTCCCAAAACTCACAAAGACAATCTTCCATTCAGACCCATCGTTTCATGCGCCGGAGCTTTCAATTACAAAATTTCTAAATGGTTAGCTGCCTCCTTTCTCCTTTTTTAGGCACTTTTTCTCCCAGTCACATCAAACATTCGGAAGACTTTGTCACAAATTCAGAGAAGCACATATACCACTTCACAACATAAAACTTTTAAGCCTTGACGTAGACTCCTATTCACAAAAGTACCAGTACAGGACGTTCTTCAGTTTTTAAGGGAAAAAATTATCCCCCTATTCAGATCATTTCCCTTTGGCACTTGACAAAATAATAAAGTTAGTTGAATTATGTGCATCTAATAACGTATTTTTCATTCGGGGAATCATTCTACAAGCAAAAATTCGGGTGTAGTATGGGTAGTCCTTTAAGTCCTATTTAGCCAATCTGTACATGGAATACTTTGAAACTACAGTAATAAATGCAATAAAACCCAAAAACATGCTGTGGATGAGATACGTGGATGACATACTAACATTTTGGGATAATAAGTGGGGTAATTTTAATGAATTCCTCTCAAAATTAAACGCATTAGTGCCCAGCATCAAATTTAAAGTTGAATGGGAAACAGACAACAAAATTCCTTTTCTTGATGTTTTAATAATCAGAGACACGACAGAATAACAAATGTTACCATATACAGAAAACAACGTTCTCATTTCATATATTCCACTATTTTAGCTATCATGACAATACCATCAAGATAGGTCTAGCTAGCAACCTATTCTTAAGAGCCTTACGAATTTGTTCCCAGATTTCCTGGAAAAAGAATTTGAACTAATTCGCAAGCAACTTTCATCTTTAAAGTATCCTGACCATATAATTGAGAAAGCAATTCAAAAAGCCAAAACGTAATTTTCTACCGACCCCTAAAGACAAGACCAGAGACACACCCAACAATAAAATAAAAATTCCCCACCTGGAGACGATTAAGAGAGTAACTCACACCCTTGGGAAATCCAACCCTTTTGCATTTACCTACCCAAATACCTTAGCCAAATCCCTGATTAACGTCCAACAAAAGACATCGCCCAAAGACTCTGGGGTATATGAGATCCCATGCCAGGACTGTGACCAATCTTACATCGGATTTACAGGTAAATCACTTCCCCAGAGATTAATACAACACAAACGGTCAGTTAGGTATGGACAACAGAACTCGGCTATTTTCAATCATATAAATGAACATAACCATAGAATAAACTGGAATATGTCACGTGTAATTTATAGCAGCAACTGCCGGTACAAGAGTCAAATGATGGAATCGGCCTTAATAAAAGAGAAGCAGGTAATGAACATCTCAAAAGGGAATTGGACATCCGACATCGTCGACGCAGTGTTCATTCAACCAACGCTTAAGAAGATTAAAGGAAGATTATCAGCGGGGGTGACCTAAATTGGCTTACTTGTGGACGAATCTCTTGGTATAAATACCACCTTTTCTGTAAACTTTTCCCATTCATATACCTGAAGAGAGAGACAGCAGTCTCTGAAATATAGTACTTTTCTCTCTACATTTTGGTGTTTTTATGGGCTCCTTTTATTAGATGGAATTCTGTTGTTACAGAACACTTTTACCAGTCATATATATATTATATATATATATATATATATATATATATATATATATATATATATAAATATATATATATATATATCACTATTCATTCGCCGGCCGACAAGCGAGGTTATGCAACACCGAGTCTGGTCAGTTCCTGAAAGGATAACAATTAAAAAAGAAAAGAAAAAAAAGTAGTTGCACTCTAAATATCTACTTCATCGGCAACAGTAACGACTGGTGTATGCTAGAACCCTCGTCCCAGAATTATTTGCAGGAAATCGGAATGGCAAGCACTTAATGGAGCTACCTTTATATATATATATATATATATATATATATATATATATATATATATATATATATATATATATAAATAATAGTTTTTTTTTAAAGTGTTCCTGTACATCTCGTTTTCCTTGTCTCTTAGCGGTAGGTACTTGAATTTCAATAATTGAGGAAATACTCTTTAATGCGCAATATCATACTCGATTTCCATATTCGAGCAGAAAAAACTCTCATGACGAATTAAAAAAGTCATTTTCTTTTACGAACAGCTGTTATGTCTCGTCCCCTTTATTCCAGCACTTACTTGCTAAATTGCAAATTTAAGAAGAAATAACACGAATTCACCAGGTCCCCTAAAAGGTGGGTTCTAAGTCCTCTAAATATGAGGGTTCTAAGCCCTCCAAACAGGCGGGTTCTAAGTCCTCTAAAAAGGTAGGTTCTAATCCCTCTAAAGAAGGCAATGTTCCACAACTGGGGTTTATCGTTCTGAACAATATTTCGAAAACTATATAATAAACGGAACACTAATAATGCTTTCGACTATATGGGATGAGATTCCCTACCACAACAACATACAACTTTGTCCATATTATACAAAAAGTAAGGTCTGTTACTAATAACAATCAAACAACCTTTTTGGCAATAACCCCAAAGAGGGCCAACTTAAAGACTATCTCTAGTCCTATTTCCGCAAAGGACCACTTCGCACAGACAGCGCTGATAAAAGTATAATGATCAACCTGTGAAAGAAAAAGCTCATACTTCAGCACCTTAATGAGGTTTCCCTCTGTGGGATGAAAAAAGAAAAAGAAAAAGAAAAATAAACATCGCTGCAGAGTAGGCAACGTAAGTGTACGAGAAACTGTCCCCATAAATGTAATAGCCTATATACTGCCTCTTGGCACTATTATACTGCAGGCCCATTCCACTAACTGGAAATTCTCTCTCTCTCTCTCTCTCTCTCTCTCTCTCTCTCTCTCTCTCTCTCTGGCGTATCATCTGCCTTACGAGGAAGGAGGGAACGATTAACCCCTTCGTCTAAATGGGGGAATTTTGCTCTTTATTGAGATGCTAAAAGTAGTTAACCCCGGTCGTTGCAGTATTGAGTGAATGAGGGGCTTTTAATGGGACATCCTCCCTGACCTGAAGTGGGGGAAGTTATTGGTCTTTACACACACACTAATATATATATATATATATATATATATATATATATATATATATATATATATATATATATATATATTATGTGTATATGTATGTATATATGTGTGTGTGTATATATACATATATAAATAGTGTTCAGACAAAAACTCATGTATACATATTTAATATTTTTCTCCAAAAGTGTACTCCAAAGGGTGTTGACGTTCCGACTATCAATAAGTCTATTTAGGATGAAGCTGCTGGCCCCAGTCCCTTTCTCTACTCTGGGTATGACCCACACCAAGCAACCGGTCACCAGGTACTTAACTAACCGTTCGATCAGTCTCCAAAACAACGTAAATCTAAATAAATTTTTTATACTATTTCAACAACGCGTATCAAACTGATCCAACTCTACGTTACCCAGAAATTAATAGGAATTACAGCCTCTTCGTATTTCTCTTTCATTCTCAAATTTAATTTGAATGTATGTATCCCTTAAAAAGATTGACGACAAAAATTCGGTTTATATCTATATACATATAAAAGAAATATCTATACACACACACACACACACATATATATATATATATATATATAGTATATATATATATATATATATATATATATATATCATATATATATATATATATATATACATATGTGTGTGGAGAGAGAGAGAGAGAGAGAGAGAGAGAGAGAGAGAGAGAGAGAGAGAGAGAGAGAGAACATAAATCTGTAGGTCCTTTCTGTTTTACCAATAAATGCATCCTAATTAAGTTGTAATAAATCATGTTTGCACGCATATTTCATTTTTTTTTCACTCATAGTCATCTGTAATATGAACTTCAGCATTACTCCTCTCTCTCATTCATTAAAATTGGAAAATTGTTCGCCATTAAAGTAAAAATAATTTATTTTTTAAACGTCTTGTAGTTTTTGCTAACATATTGTAGGGTACTTGGCAAATATGTAAATATCATGGGCTTCTTGTATTTAAAAATATAAATACAATACAAAATAAAAATAGATCCTTTAACGAAATGGATGTGACCATGAAACTACGTAGTGTATATATGTGTATATATATATATATATATATATATATATATATATATATATATATAGATATATATATATATAATATATATATATATTGTGCGTGTGTGTGTGTTAGTGAAAGGTGACTCAAATTCCCAGGAATGATTGTTTGTTGAGGCTTTTAGCATTCCAGCTGACCATAAACGGTAACAGGGGCTTACATGCATACCATCGTGTTTGTTTGTTTGTATGGTGTTTTTACGCTGCATGGAACCAGTGGTTATTCAGCAACGGGACTAACGGCTTTACGTGACTTCCGAACCACGTCGAGAGTGAACTTCTGTCACCAGAGATACACATTTCTCACACCTCAGTGGAATGCCCGATTATAGAACTCGCGGCCATTGAGGTAGCAGGCCAAGACCATATCGATCACGCCACTGAGGGGCTATTCATCAGGGCGAATTACATAAAAGGATAACGCAAAACATGTTTAACAAGGCATGATCCGTCCTCCAGCTTATTCGGGACACATGTATAAATTTTCACCTCACACATAAGTTGTAAATACTATATCCCTAACTTTTAACGTAAATTAAAACGTGCTAAAATCTAAAGTCAAATAGAGGCTTGTTTCACCAACGAAAATAAAATTAAGAAGCTATATTTTATGAGAAATAATTTTTCTGTAGTACTTTTATCATGCACACTTTTTTTTTTTTTTTACATTTTCATTCTAATAAATAAGTCATAAATATCCTACCCTAAAATTCCTGTCCCTTTAAATCAACACGAACACGAATCACCTTTTTCAGACCATTTTAGGCTTTTCCATAGACCTTTCCTACCCCGCAAACAAGAACAACAACAACGAAGTAGCTTGTAGGCTTACTCCCCGAGTAAGCGATAAAAATGGAAAAAAATGAAAAACCTTAGCACGCGTATCGTTCATGACACTACACCAACCGCGCATGCGTAAGATTTCAATAATACGTTCACTAACACGAAGGCCCTCGATAAGGACAATCTATTACCTGTCCGAGGTTTAGGATCCTCTCAGGATCCCTGACGAGACTTCCAGCGTTTCCCGCGTCCGTCGGACGGGAATCATATATTCGGGACATTCCTTCTCGTTATGGCTTCTGTAAAACTCTCTCGTCCAGGCTTTACGCCCATCCTAATGTCCTCCCCCCTCCCCCCCGCCCCCCCCACCTCACCACCCACTCCCCTTCCACATACAAACACCCACACCCACCCACCGACGTTCACAGCGCCCACCAATCACCCGAACGCCCATCCTTCCACGTCGTAAAACTTTATAATGAGATCGGGAATGCACTTTTCGTGATTACTTTCACACTTCGGGCCGGAATTGGGGTGGGGAAAGTATGTTACACACACACACACACACACACATTTGTGTAATGTGTTTGTAAACACACACGGTTTGCATGCACGTTGCATACACAGTTACACATACATGAGGTTATTGCATACTTCACAACGAAACGTTGGCGCTCCGAATTAAATGCGCCAACGTATAGTTATATGAAAATTAGCATAATCACACACACACACACACGCTATATATATATATATATATATATATATATATATATATATAATGTGTGTGTATATATATATATATAGATATATATATTATATACACCCCTCCACATACATACCTAATACATTTACCTATGCTATATATGTATATGTGTGCATTTATACAGATATAAAGGTTTATATATATATATATATATATATATATATATATATATATATATATATATACATACATATATATATATATATATATATATATATATATATATATTAGCACTGCCGCTCATATCCAAAGGCTAAGGTGAGTAAACTTCACATACAAGGCATTGTAACTAACGTCACTCTATTTGCAATAATCACTGGCCACCCATCCAGCTCCCGACCTAGCCCAAAATAGAAATGCTTTACTACGCGAACACATTCTTAATCATATGAACACGGAAATCCCATCAATTCGGTTTCTCCGCAACTGGTGAAATTACAGATCTTATTCGTGCGTTCATATCTACCTCATAATCTTATTCCTATCATGAGGGGGGAGGGAGGGGGGGAGAGACGCCCTCATTAATCACATCTCCATTCATTACCAGACGCTCATTAACCCAGTGCGTCGTGTTTCCATAAATATAAACAATGAACTGAGAAAGCAAAGGCGCATTATCGTCGGACGATACATCATCTCCCGACGCCGAGAGCGGTGATTGGTCGCCGCGTCTGTGACTGTCCGGTGATTGGACGGCTCCGCTCTGTGTACGTTTCGGGGGGGGATGCCGTAAATCGCCATTCATTTTAATCACTAATTAAATTCGTAATCATCATCCCTTTCGCCGTCATTTTTATGACCTGGCCGCTTGGCGCTTCTCTTTTGTCACACCCAAATGACGTCATATTTCCATCGGCGATGGACAATGGCCAAATGGGTTTCGACTATTAATCTCATAACGGCACAATATTCATATGACCATTAACGAATTGTTAAAAAAAATAAATATAAAGGGGGAGCACTGGAGGGGAGGAAGTAAATTAAATCTCCAAAAGCCTTATGGAAACAATTTTCGACCCGTTTTATGAAATCTAATGCGTTGTTTGTCGCCCAATTGACATGGCCGAGGGGAGCTTATTTGTTTTTGTTCATATTCCAGACTCGCTGTTGCCAAGATTAGACAATATGTTGCATTCTGGGAGCTGGGTACAATTTATGCGTGTTTTGACCCTAATGATCTGGGTGTTTAATTAGTGACCTGATATTTATATAGTACGCAAAATTCAGTGTTTCATTGTTCTTTCTCTCCAAAACTCATAAAGCTGTAATACACTATTCGTATATGTTTTTATGTATATGTATATATATATAAATATATATATATATATATATATATATATATATATATATATAGATATATAGATAGATAGATAGATAGATAGATAGATAGATAGATATACATTTGCATACCATTTATCAACACTGAGCTTAGTCAAGGGAAATATTATATTTCCCGTCCATTTGCTTCACTAAATTACTCTATAAGGAGCATCAACACTGTTTTATATCTAGGAATAGCGAAAAACAACAGTACTATCTACTTTATTCAACCTTCAAAAACATAAATACTACAAACTGTCTAAATGTAAAAATGAGAGTATTCCCGATGTAAATTAAAGATTATTGATAAAAAGAACGGTACAAATATTACTAACACTAATCAAACCACAAAAATTAAATAATTTTATTAAATATATAATTACAAGGCAACCAAAATAAACGCAAGTGGTCTAAATCCAGAGAAAAAATTTAGGGTAGCGCTTGTTCATGCATGGCTAAGATATCTATTAAAATTCCTATAATTATATTGCTTTCAATTTCTGTCATTAATCACATGGTTTTACTATTTTGTATGATCCCTGATGTTAGTGAGGCAAAGTATGGTGAGATACTGTTCTCACTGATACTTTTCTGCATTCAGAAATCTGTTCGGTCAGATATTGTTCTACCTGACACTTTTCTGCATTCAGAAATCTGTTTGGTCAGATATTGTTCTAACTGAATCTTTTCTGCATTCAGAAATCTGTTTGGTCAGATATGGTTCTAACTGATACTTTTCTGCATTCAGATATCTGTTTGGTCAGATATTGTTCTAACTGATATTTTTCTGCATTCAAAAATCTGTTTGGTCAGAAATGTATTGTTCTAACTGATACTTTTCTGCATTCAGAAATCTGTTTGGTCAGATATTGTTCTAACTGATACTTTTCTGCATTCGGAAATCTGTTTGGTCAGATATTGTTCTCATTGATACTTTTCTGCATTCGGAAATCTGAGTGTCAGCCATTTCGGCACCAAAGTCACCAATTCCAGAGCACACAAGATGGCTAACGACTGGTCTCTGTATTTTAACTTGAACTAATATCATTTACAGTTTTTGAAATTACAAGAACTACAATATTTTCAGTTTTTGAAACTAAATTACAAGAGCTTTGGTTTTAGCAGTTTTTTAAACTACAAGAACTACAGTATTTGGAGATTTTGAAACAACAATAACTACAGTATTTGCAGTTTTTGAAACTACAAGAACTTTGGTTTTTGCAGGTTTTGAAACTACAAGAACTCAGTATTTGCGGTTTTTGGAACTACAGGAACTACAGTAATTGCAGTTTTTAAAACTATAAGAACTACAGTATTTGCAGTTTTTGTAACTACAAGAATTACAGTAATTGCAGTTCTGAAATACAAGAACTACTAGCATTTGCAGTTTTTGAAACTGCAAGAACTTCAGTAGTTGAAACTACAAGAACTACAATATTTGCAGGTTTTGAAACTACAAGAATTTTGGTTTTTGCAGCTTTTGAAACTACAAGAACTAGAGTATTTGCGGTTTTTGAAACACAGGAACTAAAGTAATTGCAGTTTTTAAAACTACAAGAACTACAGTATTTGCAGTTTTGGTAACTACAAGAACTACCAGTATTTGCAGTTTTTGAAACTACAAGAACTTCAGCATTTGAAGCTACAAGTACAACAGTATTTGCAGGTTTTGAAACTACAAGAACTACAATATTTGCAGTTTTCGAAAACACAGGAACTACAGTAATTGCAGTTTTTGAAACTACAAGAACTTTGGTTTTTGCAGTTTTTGAAACTACAATAACTTCAGTATTTGAAACTACAAGAACTACAGTATTTGCGGTTTTTCAAACTACAAGAACTACAATATTTGCAGTTTTTGAAACTACAGGAACTACAGTAATTGCAGTTTTTGAAATTACAGGAACTACAGTATTTGCAGTTTTTGAAACTACAAGAACTACAGTTTTTGAAACTGCAAGAACTACGATATATGCAGCTTTTGAAACTACAGGAACTACAGTGTTTGCAGTTTTTGAAACTACAAGAACTACAGTAATTGCAGTTTTTGAAACTATAGGAACTACAGTACTTTCAGTTTTTTGAAACAACAAGAACTTCAGTATTTGAATCTACAAGAACTACAGTATTTGCCGATTTTTAAACTACAATAACTACATTTGCAGGTTTTGAAACTACAATAACTACAGTATTTGAAGTTTTTGAAACTACAAGAACTTTTATTTGCAGGTTTTGAAACTACATGAACTACAGTGTTTGCAGTTTTGAAACTACAAGAACTACAGTATTTGCAGTTTTTGAAACTACAAGAACTACAGTATCTACAGTTTTTGTAACTACAAGAACTGTTTCATTGTATTCTTAGACACGTTACACGAGATGTGGTTGATACACTAAGGTCCCTTTCTTGATAAAAATATCCAAGATTTTCTTAGAGGAGTCTTTCTTTGCAATGAGAGGTAGCCAATTTATCAAGGAATAATTTCTGAAGTTTCAGAGTTCTTGTAAAACAAAGACTTAGATTAAGAAAAGAGAAGGATCTCTCAATACCGATTTTGTATGTATGTCTATAAAAGAAAATAATTCATCTGAAGAAACACTTTTCAAGAAAAAAAAAAAACATTACAGGCGACTGTACAAACTGCGAGTCATCGACTGACATTTCCTACAAAAGAAACGTAATCAGCTCCTCAGTAATAAAGGATTACAAAAGATAATGAAGCAAAAAGGCCCCAATCAGACCTCAATTAAATTTCTAAGTAGTGATTATGACCAGTAATGTCCTTCGGATACGGAAAAGAAAACTTGATTTACGAAGCTAATTTCCTCTCTGTAATGAAGGAGAAGAAGAAGAAGAAGAAGAAGAGGAGGAGGAGGAGGAGGGAGACTGAGAGCATTCTCGTTTATGCGCCACAAGAGGCCCATGGCTTCGGGAAACGAGACAGGAGAGGATGTAGGCGGCGATGAGGCTCCGTGAATATTTCATTGCAGCGGAAGTACTTCTCGCTGTCCCATGATAGCCACGGTTAACGGCTACCTTGATAGCCACGGTAAGCAGCTACTTTGATAGCCATGGTTAGAAGCTGCCTTGATACACAGAGTTAGCGGCTACCTTGTTAGCCACGGTTAGCGGCTACCTTGGTAGCCACGGTTAACGGCTAACCGCGGCTACCTTGATAGCCATGGTTAACGGCTACCTTGATAGCCACAGTTAATGGCTACCTTGATAGCCATGGTTGGCGGCTACCTTATTTGCCACAGTTAGCGGCAACCTTGATAGCCATGGTTAACAGCTACCTTGATAACTACAGTTAGCTACTACCTTGTTAGCCATGGTTAGTGGCTACCCTGATAGCCCAGGGTAGCGGCTACCTTGTTAGAAATGGTTAGCAGCTACCTTAATAGCCACGGTTAACAGCTACCTTGATAGCTACAGTTAGCAGCTACCTTGATAGCCATGGTTAGCGCCTACCTTGATAGCCACGGGTAGCGGCTACCTTGTTAGCCATGGTTAGTGGCAACCTTAATAGCTATGGTTAACAGCTACCTTGATAGCTACAGATAGCGCTACCTTGATAGCCATGGTTAGTGGCTACCCTGATAGCCATGGTTAGTGGCTACCCTGATAGCCATGGGTAGAGGCTACCTTGTTAGCGGCTACCTTGATAGCTGCGGTTAATGTCTGCTACCTTAATAGCCACAGTTAATGGCTACCTTGTTAGCAGCGGTTAGCTGCTACCTTGATAGCCACAGTTAGTGGCTACCTTGATAGCCATGGTTAATGGCTGCCTCAACAGTCACAGTTAACAGCCACCGGAACACTGCCTTTTAATCAATGTACTGAAAAGATGTAAAATTAATGTATTAAATTAATGTTCTGTCTTGATTTTTAAATTCCTGTCAGATCTTAAAAGCTACAAAGGCTAGAAAGCTGCAAATTGGTATGTTGATTATCCACCCTCCAAACATCAAACTTACCAAATTGCAGCCCTCTAGCCTTGGTAGTTTCTATTTTATTTAAGGTTAAAGTTAGTCATGATCGTGCATCTTGCACCTATATACAGGCCACCACCGGGCCGTGGTAAAGTTTCATGGGCCGCAGCTCATACAGCATCATACCGACACCACCGAAAGATAGAGCTATTTTCGGTGGCCTTAATTATGCGCTGTACAGAAAACTCGATTGCGCCGACGAAACTTCGGTGCATTTTTTACTTGTTACATTCACTTCTTTCTTTTCGTCGTGCCAATTCCTCTCCTTCATATTTACAATCATGAATTTCTTCATTACTTTTGTGTTCCCAAAGTTCTATGATAATTTGAAACTTGAAAAATGCTAGGCAATCATATCCAGATATAAGTGCGGTATAGAATGTTTATTTTTTTCTGCATTATTTCTTAAACGAGAGAGAGAGAGAGAGAGAGAGAGAGAGAGAGAGAGAGAGAGAGAGACTCAACCCATAACGACTGAAAAATTCAGCTTGAACTCTATTAAATTATACTGTAACCCAATCACGTCCAGTTATGAGTATTGTGAAGAATTTAGAACTTGTTCATTATTTC
Source organism: Macrobrachium nipponense (assembly GCF_015104395.2). Classification (NCBI taxonomy): domain Eukaryota; kingdom Metazoa; phylum Arthropoda; class Malacostraca; order Decapoda; family Palaemonidae; genus Macrobrachium; species Macrobrachium nipponense. The sequence goes on along the minus strand of NC_087217.1, from coordinate 57,104,885 downwards.
TCAAACTAATTTCCGTGCAACCTGCTGGAGAGAGAGAGAGAGAGAGAGAGCTCAATCCATAATGACTGGAAAATATAGTTTGAGCACTTTATAACTATCCTCTCAAATCAACTTCAGACTCACTTATAAACCATCTAAATACTCTTCAAATGAAGTGGTCCATAACAGGTATTTTCCAAATTCGACCTGAATTTATTTTACTGACAACTTACATATTCACTCACAGAAAAAAACTTTGGTTAAAATTAAAAATATCCTCATCCTTCAAAAAAAAAAAAAAAAAAAAAAAAAAAAAATCAAAAAAAAAAAAAAAAAAAGTTTGACGTCACGCTGGCAATCTGTGATCTTCTTCATCTTCTAATTTCCTCGACGGAAACGGGACCAGTTTTGAGAATCGTTTAATTGGGGAGTGGTCCGCAACTTCCGTATGTGTGGACCACGTCTAGAGTCTAGACCGTGGTGTGGACGCACGGACATCAAGTGGCCACGGTCCACGAGTTACTGAACTACTGATCTGATAACGTAAACTAACGTCGCAAGGACGATGGTCATTGTCACTAAGAATAGAACGACTGACGAATACTAATGCATTTATGACACGTTTTTCTTATGCACAAAGGAATGTTTTTTGGCGCTGATTTAATGACAAACCACCGTCGCAATCACAGTAGTCATCGATGCCGTGAATACAAAGCCTTCTTAAAAGCAAATGTACTTTTGATATATATTGTTTTTACGCAAACCATTTTTTTTTCTCTTCTAAGATTTTACATTTCCCATTCTATTATTGGCTTTACAATCAACAAGACTGATAAATATTGGTCAGTTTTAGAGATTACATTATCTTGAAGTCCAACAACGACTGATATTACATACCTGGAACGACTGTTGGTTAATATACAATAATATATTTTTCGAAAGTGTGTTTGTAAACATTAGGTAAAACCAACGAAAACACTACGGTATTTGCATTTTATTTATGTACTCGAGTACGAAAACAAAAACCGAAATTCCATTATTTCAAGTTCTCTTTAAACAATGATGATATTGCAGATGCGAATGTAAACAGTCACACATTTAACATTACTCCTTCAAATCCACAGAATAGCTATATTTTTCTAAATGCGAATAACTGCGGTCAACTGATTGAATGAAGGATTAAGCATTATTTGGCGTCACGCAACTAAGGTTACTGACGCCGAAATGAACTCCTAATTGTAAATGTACACACACACACACATACACACACACACACACACTCACACACACACACACACACACACACACATATATATATATATATATATATATATATATATATATAATATATATACATATATATATATATATATATATATATATAGATATGTATATATTATATATATATATATATATATATACATATATTATATATATATAATATATATATATATATATATATATCGCGAGGTAATATTATCCTTTATTCCAGATATCTGAATCATTATTGATTTATTGGTGTCCTGATGTTGGACCTGCTTTCTTTTACAACGTTCACCCTATCTGGATATCTAGAGCCAGTCTTTCGTCAATTCTTTGTTGTTTAATTACATACATAAATTTCAACACATAACAGCACGTCTACTCACATTTTTTTATATGGACACACGCAACCACTCTCTCTCTCTCTTCTCTCTCTCTCTCTCGCTCCTCTTTGCTCTCTTCCTCTCTCAGTCTTCCTCTCTAAGTTTATATATATATAATCTATATTATATATATATATAATATATATATATATATTATATATATATACATATATGCATGTATGTATATACAGTAATTGCGTGCGTACATTGCAAAATGTGAGTAGATGTGCTTTTAAGTGTTAAAATCTGTATGTAAAAATACAGCGAAGAAATTAGGAACGACTGGTTTTAGATATCCAAAGGATAGCAAATTTGTAGCAAAAAAAAAAAAAAAAAAAAAAAAAAAAAAGGCAGGTTCAACATCAATACACCAATTAATCAATATTGTTTCAGATATGTAGCATCGGATATAACCACAAGAATCGTGTATTGAAGCTCAGGCAGACTTCAGTATTTTGCCTTTAACAACAAAGGCAAAGCTGCTTCCTTTATAAAATCTTTAAAAGGGAGAATGAAACCAGAGAAAACGATACCATAAATATGTGATGCGGAATCGTAAATAAATGTCAAACAATCAAATAAACAAAATAAATCGAGAGGACGAAACAGCATTCTGTTCCTTGGGGACAAAAAAATTAAATATTAAACAAAGTAAATAAAATAACTTATCAAAGGGCACACTGCTCTGTATTCCTTCATGGGAGAAAAGAATCGTGGGTACTATAAAAAGAATATGAAATAATAATCCAAACATTCGCACAAACTAAACGTAACAAACGCTCACTAAAAACATAACGATATAAACAAAGGAAAAATATATCAATTAATAGACTAAACAAAGGAAATAACAAAGTGCACCACATATCATTTGTGATAAAAAAAGAACCAGGTATAGAAATAACCAATGAAATAAACTAAAAAAAATATTCAATAAACAAAGCGGAGGAGACACAACGACTAAACAAAGGAGATGAACTGCACTACATACTACCTGTTATATATATAAAAAAAAGGAAAACACTAGCAGGGAAATAAAATATACTCACAAAAAAAGCCTCAACAAACCAAGCGGAAGAAACGGCATCCAGCAAGGAATTAAACAATGATACAAACAAACAAACAAACAAAAAAGCCTCAACAAACCAAGCTAAGGAGACGGCATCCAGCAAGGAATTAAACAAAGATAGAAAAAAAACTCAACAAACAAAGGGGAGGAGACAGCATCCAGCAAGGAAATAAACAATGATACAAACAAAAAAATAAAAAAAAATCTTCAAGAAACCAAGCGGAGGAGACGGCATCCAGCAAGGAATTTAACAATGATACAAAAAAAAAAAAAGACTCGACAAACCAAGCGGAGGAGACGCCATCCAGCAAGGAATTACAACGATACAAAAAAAAAAAAAAAAAAAAAAGAAAAAAAAAAAAAAAAAAAAAAAAAGGCTTCAACAAACCAAGCGGAGGAGATGGCATCCAGCAAGGAAATAAACAATGATATAAAGTAAAAAAAAAAAAAAAAAAAAGCTTCAACAAACAAAGGGGAGGAGACGGCATCCAGCTCTCTATTCCGATCAATGAATTGGAGTGGCTTTTTACGAGCCAGCTTAAGCCGCAATAAGCATTACCAATTGCCATTATGGAGGATGTGGCGCCTCCGGCTTGTCCTACTATTTCGGCGCCCTTATTTCCTTCAGTTGTGTGCGTTCTGTTTCTTCCTTTTTATACTTCTGTTCTTGACTTGGTTATTCATGGATCAGCTGAAAGATGACTGGATGCACACCGGCCTCGGACGTCAATAATAATAATAATAATAATAATAATAATAATAATAATAATAATAATAATAATAATAATAATAATAATAAGGTCAATGAAATAATGGGCATAATACACACCACCATTATCACAGAAACAAATAACTTGGTTTATGCAGGAGCAAGATTAATAGCAGAACTGATGGGAATTCGAACACCAACACCACCAGCACAACCAACCCAACAGAAACCAAAACAGCAACCTCCTTGGAAAAGGCGCCTGGAAAAGCAAATCATGGTGATGAGATCTGACTTGAGTAAACTGAAAGAAATGGCAGAAAAAAGGCTAAGAAGCAAGAAAAAAACAGGGAGGAAACTCAACGATAAATACAAAGTACAGAGAGAGGACTAAACAACACAATAGAAGATGTAAAACAGAGGCTTAAGGCCAAGCACATAAGATCCAACGGTACATGAACAGGAATAAGGGATACCAACAGAACAAACTATTCGGAACCAACCAGAAAAGACTATACAGCCAACTAAGAGGGGAAGACAACCACCAAGAAATTCCTGAAGCCGAACCAAGTAAGAGACTCTGGGAAAACATATGAAGCAATCCGGTATCACACAACAAACATGCAACATTGCTCCAGGAAGTCAAGGAAGAGGAAACAGGGAGAATAAAACAAAGATTCACAGAGATCACGACAAACACAGTCAGACACCAACTAAAGAAAATGCCAAACTGGAAAGCCCCAGGTCCCGATGAAGTCCATGGATACTGGCTCATAAACTTCAAGGCCCTACACCCACGAATAGCAGAACAACTCCAGCATTGTATCTCAAATCACCATGCACCCAAATGGATGACCACAGGAAGAACATCCTTAGTACAAAAAGACAAGATTAAGGGAAATATACCCTGTAACTACAGGCCTATCACCTGCCTACCAATAATGTGGAAGTTACTAACAGGTATCATCAGTGAAAGGCTATACAACTACCTAGAGGAGACAAACACCATCCCCCACCAACAGAAAGGCTGCAGAAGGAAGTGTAGGGGCACAAAAGACCAGCTCCTGATACACAAAATGGTAATGAAGAACAGTAGGAGAAGGAAAACCAACCTAAGCATGGCATGGATAGACTATAAGAAAGCCTTCGACATGATACCACACACATGGCTAATAGAATGCCTGAAAATATATGGGGCAGAGGAAAACACCATCAGCTTCCTCAAAAATACAATGCGCAACTGGAATACAATACTTACAAGCTCTGGAATAAGACTAGCAGAGGTTAATATCAGGAGGGATCTTCCAGGGCGACTCACTGTCCCCACTACTCTTCGTAGTAGCCATGATTCCCATGACAAAAGTACTACAGAAGATGGATGCCGGGTACCAACTCAAGAAAAGAGGCAACAGAATCAACCATCTGATGTTCATAGACGACATCAAGCTGTATGGGAAGAGCATCAAGGAAATAGATACCCTAATCCAGACTGTAAGGATTGTATCTGGGGACATCAGGATGGAGTTCGGAATAGAAAAATGTGCCTTAGTCAACATACAAAAAGGCAAAGTAACGAGAACTGAAGGGATAAAGCTGCCAGATGGGAGCAACAACAAACACATAGATGAGACTGGATACAAATACCTGGGAATAATAGAAGAAGGGGATATAAAACACCAAGAAATGAAGGACACGATCAGGAAAGAATATATGCAGAGACTGAAGGCGATACTCAAGTCAAAACTCAACGGCGGAAATATGATAAAAGCCATAAACACATGGGCAGTGCCAGTAATCAGATACAGCGCAGGAATAGTGGAATGGACGAAGGCAGAACTCCGCAGCATAGATCAGAAAGCCAGGAAACATATGACAATACACAAAGCACTACACCCAAGAGCAAATACGGACAGACTATACATAACACGAAAGGAAGGAGGGAGAGGACTACTAAGTATAGAGGACTGCGTTCAACTCGAGAACAGAGCACTGCAATCATTGAAAACCAGTGAAGAAGAGTGGCTAAAGAGTGCATGGGAAGAAGGACTAATAAACGTAGACGAAGACCCAGAAATATACAGAGACAGGAAAATGACAAACAGAACAGAGGACTGGCACAACAAACCAATGCACGGACAATACATGAGACAGACTAAAGAACTAGCCAGCGATGACACATGGCAATGGCTACAGAGGGGAGAGCTAAAGAAGGAAACTGAAGGAATGATAACAGCGGCACAAGATCAGGCCCTAAGAACCAGATATGTTCAAAGAACGATAGACGGAAATAACATCTCTCCCATATGTAGGAAGTGCAATACAAAAAATGAAACCATAAACCACATAGCAAGCGAATGCCCGGCACTTGCACAGAACCAGTACAAAAAGAAGCATGATTCAGTGGCAAAAGCCCTCCACTGGAGCCTGTGCAAGAAACATCAGCTACCTTGCAGTAATAAGTGGTACGAGCACCAACCTGAGGGAGTGATAGAAAACGATCAGGCAAAGATCCTCTGGGACTATGGTATCAGAAAAGATAGGGTGATACGTGCAAATAGACCAGACGTGACGTTGATTGACAGTCAAGAAGAAAGTATCACTCATTGATGTCGCAATACCATGGGACACCAGAGTTGAAGAGAAAGAGAGGGAAAAAATGGATAAGTATCAAGATCTGAAAATAGAAATAAGAAGGATATGGGATATGCCAGTGGAAATCGTACCCATAATCATAGGAGCACCAGGCACGATCGCAAGATCCCTGAAAAGGAATCTAGAAAAACTAGAGCCTGAAGTAGCTCCAGAACTCATGCAGAAGAGTGTGATCGTAGAAACGGCGCACATAGTAAGAAAAGTGATGGACTCCTAAGGAGGCAGGATGCAACCCGGAACCCCACACTATAAATACCACCCAGTCGAATTAGAGGACTGTGATAGAGCACAAAAAAAATTAATAATAATAATAATAATAATAATAATAATAATAATAATAATAATAATGATAATAATAATAATAATAAGTCTTATTGAAAGATATTGCTGCAGTAATATTGCTTTTAATAAGACTTATTTGACAGAGGGTCTCCTTCTAATAATAATAATAATAATAATAATAATAATAATATAATAATAATGGCAAGAAATTCACAAGTAATGTTGGTACCTTAGTAGCTAAGGGGACGGTACGTAACGTCCTTAAGAGTTGGGACTTGTCGTCTTGACCCTCCCGTATATCAGCGTCATGACTGACGGTACGGATGTGTGAGTATCGAGATCAGTCGTGGTAGAATATTTTATAAATAATAAATATATAAAAAAAAAGAAATATTACAAATAATATAAATAATAAATGAGTGGGAATTTACAAATAACATTAGAAATATATTATAAATGATAAATCAACGAGTGGTAGCATATTATAAATAATATAAGCATTATAAAAAAGGGTGTTTTTCGTTAATAACACCTGAAGCTCCTCCCCGAACCGCCTCTGGTCGGCCTCTCCCCGGCCCCCTCCCCCAAAAGCCCCATAAGCATTACGAATAAACAATAATGCGAAAAACCGATCGTGCCTTACAGGATAAGCCATAAAACTGCGACCAATATTATATATAATAAATCAATGGGTGATAGCATATTGTGAATAATATAAGTATTATAAGAAAAAAAAAAAAAAGTGTTTTCCGTTAATATCACCTGAAGCTTCTCCCCGAACCGCCTCTGGTCGGCCTCTCCCCGCCCCCATAAGCATTACCAATAAACAATAAAGCGAAAAACCGATCGCGCCTTACAGGATAAGCCATAAAACTGCGACCAATAACACCCGGAGTGATCTCTCGTTTATGTGTCGCCCGAACAAAATAACGACGCCTCCGGAAGCTGCGAATTTTATGCGCTCGAGATTTTGTAGGTCGTAAACGGAAATGACGACCCGAGTTCGTCCGCCGTCAGTCCGGTCGTCTCTCTCTCTTTTTTTTTTTTCTTTTTTTTTTTTTTGCGCCACTTCTAGGGACGTCTGCTTCAGGCAGTGGCTGGCAATCTTTTTTAATATGTTAGGAAATCGAGTAGCTGCGTTGCGGTGGCATGCACGTGACTGAGTGGCTGACCAGTGTGTGTAAGGTATCTTCGGAATTAGTCCTATCTGGCCATCTTTCGGAAGCCTAATACTTTATGTGACTTCTTTTACATCTTGTGCATATGCTTTATTTATTTATCTATTTATTGCTGTTTTTTTTTAGTCAGTGTGTGATATTCTTTTCATTGTGCATTGGCAACTTAGTTTTTCTTTTAAATTTGATGTTCAGTTGTTTTTTTTCTTTAAATAAGGTTGCCACCACGACTACCTTAACTTGTATCGTAAGTCTTTTGTCCTTGTATTATTACGGGCTGCTCTATGAGCAAGAACTCGCGCTGCCATAAGGCCAGCTTAATCTTCAACAACAACCTTGTATTGGAGAACTGTGGAACAACCTTCCCACCAATCTTATGGCTACTGATATTCGACGGTTTAAGAGAGAACTTAACATTACTTCATAATACCATGCTCCTGTATCAATCTTTTTTTTTTTTTTTTTTTTTTTTTTTTTTTTTTTTGATACCTCATCTCCCATTTGCTTTTCCTCTGAATCCATTTCCTTATCCGGTGATTATTTTCAACGGTACTGATAATTTTTTTTTTACCAAACTTCTTACTATATAAATTTCTTTCTCTCTCATTTCAGGGCATTGTAAAACCTTGGATTTCCTGAAGCAGCCCCAGTTTGTCCCTGCAACCTTCTGATAAGTTGCTTACGAAGCTAAAAAGGTTACTAACTGATTTATTAACTTGATCAGATGGCGTCACGAAATCATATAATGTATGAATATTACAGAAAAACTCCCGAGGCCAATAAATACATATGTATAGAGTCTACGAAATCAAACTTCGTCAGGTTTATCATTTAAGGTGGCCACCTTTAAACCAGCGAAGAGCAATCCTCTTCAATAGATCCTCATTGGACGAGTGGTTATTGGGCTCGCCTACCAACTCGGTAGTGGCGAATTCGATTCCCTGCTCTGCCAACGTGGAATCACAGGAATGTATTTCTGGTGATTAGAAATTCATTTCTCGATATAAAGTGGTTCGGATCCCACAATAAGCTGTAGGTCCCGTTGCTAGGTAACCAATTGGTTCCTAGCCCCGTTAAAATATCTAATCCTCCGGGCCAGCTCTAGGAGAGCTGTTAATCAGCTCAGTGGTCTGGTTAAACTATGATATACTTAGCTTTTAACTTAATCCTCTTTAGCATATACTTAGCTCTGCACATTTCATCTTGCGATACTGCACTAAATGATAAGCTTACGCTTATTCCAGCTCACTTGTCACTCAAAAACATTCTAACTACAAAATAAATTTCCTATCACAATTTATGTTTTTTCTTATTGATTCCCCGATCAACAACGTTGTTTTCTACACATTTCATTTATTTTTTTTTTTACTTAGTAATGTGCCAATTCACACATTCAACCCCAAATACATTTAAAACGTGTATCCAGATCTAACAACGAAAGCCCGCTTGATCAGCATTTAAATACGTACGTTGAATTAAGAAAAAAAAAAACTCTTAAAGAACTTGAAGAACGTGAGACAAAAGACAAACATGATCTCACAACAATTCTCGAGGGGAGAAAGAAGTTCACCCTTTGGTCTCAGGAACGAGTGCATTCAACGAGCTATATTATATTAGCTACGAGTCGAAGAACCTAAGTTCTATAATCGTCGCCAAGTGGCAAAAGACAACAGGCTCTCGGGACCCTTGTATTATTGGGCTGATTTTAACCGTAGGATGACATCGAGAAAAGTGAAATGTCGTTAATCTTGTTATTTCGCCATAACTCATGGGAAAATAAGTCTCAAAAGGAAGGATCTTCATCTTGTTATTTCGTCATAACTCAGTGTAAAATAAGTCTCAAAAGGATTTCAGTTAACCGGAGGAATCCAATCTGTGTAGGCTACTTGAGCAAAAGGTTTTCGCCTCTCACTACAAATTGCAAAAATGACCAATGCGATGTTATCAGCAATTACAGTTCCTTTCTACAGCAAGATTATTGTCAACTTAAGACAAATTCGCTGGAAATACTGTGTACCGCACCATCAAGAACCATTTGGGAAAAATCTGTACTGCGACATCTTATGATGAACATCAAATTGGCGATACATCATTTGAGTAAGTTACCATATCAAGAGTCTATGTTTTTTCTGGACCTCATATTTCTCTCAGATTCACCTTCTACGAACTACCGTCAATAACCGACAGCGTTTTCCTGGAATTCATGATTCACAAACCTATTGAAAACAATTAAAAGCAATGCAAAATAAGTAAAAAATAAAATGCTCAGAAGTTTCTTCGGCGCAATCGAGTTGTCTGTACAGCCTCTCCAGCGAATAATCAATGCCACCGAAAATATATCTATCTTTAGGTGGTCTTGGTACAATGCTGTGTGATCCGCGGCTCCTGAAACTCTCAGCAGGCCGTGGTGGTATGTGTTTTCGCTTTGCCAGACGCACGATGATGGCTAAATTTAACCTTGAATATAATTAAACTGCAGGAGGCTAGAGGGCTGCAATTTTATATGATTGGTGATTGGCGGGTGGATGATCAACGTACCAATTTGCAGCACTCTGGCCTCACTAGTTGTTAAGATCTGAAGGCAGACAGACAGACAAAGGCGGCACAATAGTTTTCTTTTACAGAAAACTAAAAAGAGGTCCCATGGAAAGAACTCTTGAATGAGGGCATCTAAGTTACTTCGAACACACTAGACCTATTTCCATTTTAGTGAATTTCACGATAAAAACAACAAATTATACGTCAAAATTCAGACGATTAAAAATATATATATAGAAAACTATCAAAATACATAAATAATTAAGTACCATCAGAGCATTAAAAGGAAAAAAATATCCTCATCTATCACCAGTGTACCGGACCGGAAATCTCATGAATATTAAACGTCGCTTACTCAGGGATTAAAAAAATTATCAAGGAATTACGTTACGATAACTGCGTATTTATGTTAAAATGATAAGAGATCACAAATGCACACTCACACTCACACACACACACACACACACACACACATATATATATATATATATATAATATATATAGAGAGAAGAATAGAGAGAGAGAGAGAGAGAGAGAGAGAGAGGGAGAGAGAAGAGAGAATATAATGGCAGAAACCCATAACATGGGGTGGCTCCAGAGAAAATAACAACAGTAATTGCCACATTCATAATTGAACCCCAGTGAGGAAAATTTCCACAACTCTGGCAACTTCGTACACCTGCAAAGGAAGCCCTTCAGTAGCACGTCGACCACTGTGGCACCATTCACCTAATTTGCAAGCATTCTACTTTTTCCCAGATATCAAGTGCACTCCTTTCTGTTCATGTAGTTTATGCAAAACTACTACTTATGAAATTTTATCTTGTAATATTAACAAATTTTTTACCTATGTATATGAATGTATATGCACATAAATATAAATGAAATTTTATATGTATATGAGTAATATATATATATGTGTATAATAAGTATATATATATATTATATTATATATATATAATATATATATATATATATATATATATATATATATTATGTCTGTGCGTGTGTGAGTTGTGTGTGTGTATGTATAAAATATATGTATGTGTGTATCAGAGAGAGAGAGAGAGAGAATACGGAATCCATCCATCCATCCACCACCACCCACCCATCCTTCCTTCCTTCCCGCACACCACCACCACCGCAACGACAACAATATACAACAATCCCATCCAGCTCTTATCGGAATGACTCTCGTTCAGTCCTGGCGGGAAGTTGGCTGGCTGGTGGCCCCGTCCCTCGCTCGCTCGCTCGTTCACTCGCGCCATTCCCCCGAAATCTATAGCGGACCGAAAGCGAGGCAAATTAAAGCTGTTTCTCTCCGCATCAGGCCGAGTGGATCATTTAAAACCAAACAGTTCCCCCGGATGCATCCGGCTTCGTGTCCAATAGCCGCGGCCTGACGCTTCCTTCCTTACAGAAACGAGGGAGATCTGACTGCAGACATTACGGTGAGGTTCCTCTGGAAGCCTCCGCTGGGCACTTGCTCCAAGTGGATGATTTATTCGACGGAGGAATACATTTAAAAAAAGGAGAAGAAAGAATTAAATAATTTTATCCAATTTCACTCCCTGGCACTTGCAAATTAGTGTTCTTTAGGTGCATTACGGTTAAGTTCCTTTGGAAGCCTCCGCTGGGTACTTGCTCGAAGTGGATGATACAAAAAAAAAAAAAAAAAAAAAAAAAAAAATATATATATATATATATATATATATATATATATATATATATATATATATATATAATTTTACCCAACTTTGCTCCGTGGCTGTTACAAATAATTTATCCTGTGGTCGATTCAGGTGTCCAGTTCATAATACGAACAAATTAAATAGAGAGAGTAACAATATAATATATATATTATATATATATATATATATATATATATATATATATATATATAGATATATATATATATATATATATAATTTTAACCCCCAACTTCGCTCGTGGCTGTTACAAATTATATACTGATCTTGTCGTCGATTCAGGTGTCCAGTTCGGAATACGAACAAATTAAATGGAGAGAGTAACGAAATATATATATATATATATATATATATATATATATATATATATATATATATATATATATATATATATGTATATATATATATATATATATATATATATATATATATATATTTCACAACAACTTCACTCTGTGGCAGCTACAAATTACTGATCCTGTGGTCGATTCAGGTGTCCACTTTGGAAAACGAGCAAATTAAATGGAGAGAGTATATGCAAAAAAGGAGCATGGTAATTATATTAGCAACTCAGTTTTGCTGCAACATTAATCATGTTTCATTACAAACATATTACTCCAGAGCATAAACATCTGTAAACGGTGTTATGTTTACAGAAAGGAGATTAAGCATCAAACCAAACACAATACCCTACAGCGGGTAAATAGCTTTAGACGATGACACTCCAAAGTGTACACATACACATTTCTAGATGATATTACACCTATACTCGCACAAAATAATACCTCAACGAAAACTCATTAAGTAAATGCGTACAAGACCCTGCAGATAATGCTGCATGTAAACGATGTTGTATGTATATGCAACACGTTATAATTCAGCACCAACAGATTCACAAACAACGCACAAAAACCGGTAGTTGGCATGAACGTACTCGTATACCCCTCTACATTTATAATGATCCGCTTTTCTTCAATACAAACACATCATAACAGAACTCACAAACACCTCTTGACGATGTTGCATGTCCACCTAATCGATCATACATCGCACAAACACCCATATAGACCCTGTTTACATGTACACACACGCCATTACACAACACACATACATAACACCAGAGTTCACAAACAGCATTTGACGATGTTGCATGTTAACCCAACCAGCCTAACCACAAATACATTGTCATACAACGCACAAACATCTCTAGCCGTTGTTGGTGCCTTGAAGAAACACCTCCTGACGATGTCTAAAAACAAATTAATCTCCTGACGATGTCTAAAAACAAATTAATCTCCTGACGATGTCTAAAAACAAATTAATCTCCTGACGATGTCTAAAAACAAATTAATCTCCTGACGATGTCTTAACACAAATCAATCTCCTGAAGATGTCTAAACACAAACCAGTCTCCTGACGATGTCTAAACACAAATCAGTCTCCTGACGATGTCTAAACACAAATCAGTCTCCTGACGATGTCTAAACACAAGTCAGTTTCCTGACGATGTCTAAACGCAAATCAGTCTCCTGACGATGTCTAAACACAAATCAATCTCCTGATGATGTCTAAACACAAATCAATCTCCTGACGATGTCTAAACACAAATCAATCTCCTGATGATGTCTAAACACAAATCAATCTCCTAACGATGTCTAAACACAAATCAGTCTCCTGAAGATGTCTAAACACAAATCAGTCTTCTGACGATGTCTAAACACAAATCAATCTCCTGACGATGTCTAAACACAAATCAATCTCCTGACGATGTCTAAACACAAATCAATCTCCTGATGATGTCTAAACACAAATCAATCTCCTAACGATGTCTAAACACAAATCAGTCTCCTGAAGATGTCTAAACACAAATCAGTCTTCTGACGATGTCTAAACACAAATCAATCTCCTGACGATGTCTAAACACAAATCAGTCTCCTGACGATGTCTAAACACAAATCAGTCTCCTGACGATGTCTAAACAAAAATCAGTCTCCTGACGGTGTCTAAACACAAATCAACCTCCTGACGATGTCTAAACACAACCCAATAGTCATACAAAGCACAAACACCTCTAGACTTCGTTTACTTGTATACACGGCCTGTTACACACACAAATACATCACGACAGAGCTCACAAACACCTGGCGTAGCTCAAACGCGGCAGTATAGCTTAAAAGCCCAATCCTTCCGTACATGGCTGCAATAATGGATGATTTGGCTGAATCTCCGGTTATTGGACGTCGTGATTGGATTCCGAGTTCTGGAGAGAAGAAGAAAATAAAGGCAACTCTCCCAAGAGAAGGGGAAACAGGAGAATGAACAAGCGAAGGTCAAAATACAAAGAAGAGAGAAGAAGAAGAAGAAGAACACCGACTAAGATTTGTGGATTTAACTGTCGATATAAATAAATAAATGTGTTAGGTAGAAATAATTTTAAGTTTCCCCTCTTATTTTCTCTTGCTTCCTTCTGCCTTACTTATTTTCTTAGGTTAGTTTTGTCTGGCCAGTTATTTGGAAGGTACCTGCCTGAAGTTTCATATTTATTATTTCCTATTTCTTGGTTTAGGGTTTAATTTAGTTTTAGGTGATCTTTTAAAGATCTTAAGGTTGGTTTTCCCTTGTTTTATATATTCATTTTGATTATTATTTTTGCCAACCATTACCTTTTTTTTTTGTGGAAATAAATATTGTAACTTTTGTTGAGGTGTTTGTTCTTTTGTTCCTAAATTGCTGTGTTGCATTTTTACTGACCGCAAATTCTGAGTAAAGACAAGAACCCTTGAAATTACTGCCGTAAATAAGGTCGTAACAGAGACAAAGGACAGATGAGAGAGCAGAGAAGAATGTTAATTGACTAAAATAGATTTAACCGCGAATAATAAAGACTGAAAAAATATAGATGTAAAATACAATACTGAGACAAATAACAAATGAGAGAAAAACGGAAAAATGTTGATAGACAATTAAACATTTAAGTGTGAATAAAAAATGCAAAAATAAAGTAAAATAATGTGAGAAAGGAATAATAAGGATCTATTGAGAGAAAAAGAATGGTGATTAGGTATTTCAGGTTTACCTGTAAATACTTAAATGAAAGTATAACAAAATAGAGGGAAAAGGAATAATAAGGATCAGTTAAGTGGAAAAGGAAGGATATAGATTTAACTGTCAATAAATAAGGTAAAAGTAAAACATAATAATAAGACAGAAACAAAAAGGAAGAATGTTGACTTGCAATTAAGAATATAAGTGCGAATATAAAAAACCAAAAGTAGAATTTTTAAAAAGGAAGAAAGTCGCTTGGCCATTAAAGATTTAACTGTAAAAAAAAAAAATTTACGTAAAATAAATATTAGCATCTGCTGAAAGAAACCAGTAAGAAAAGGGCCGAAGTTTCTTTGGCGCAACCGAGTTTTCTGTACAGCTTATAATCAAGGCCACCCAAATAGATCAAACTTTTGGTGGTCTCGGTATAATGCTGTATGAGCCGCAGCCCATGAAACTCTCAGCCGGTCGTGGTGGCCTGTGTTGTTGCGTTGCCAGAAGCACGAACATGGATAACTTCAACCTTTAATAAAATAGAAACTACAGTCGTTAGAGGGCTGCAATTTGATATATCTGATGATTGGAGGGTGGATGGTCAACATACTTCTTTGCAGCCCTCTAGCCTCAGTAGTTTTTAAGATCTGAGGGCGGACAGAAAAAGTGCGGACGGACAGACAAAGACAGAATAATAGTTGGGTTTTTTTTCCAGAAAACTAGAAGGTAGAATGTTATCTGACAATTTAAGATTTAACTGTGCATGTATAACTTAAAGAATTATACGTTTAAGAGCAAAGTAAAAAGAATGGATAACAAAAACTCTTACAGAAAAAAAGACTAAAATATTGATGCAAAAGTAAAGGAATAACTGTGACTTCAAACTTTAAGGTATAGTTGTTGTTAAAACGCAAAAAAAAAAAAAAAAAAAAAAAAAAAAAAAAAAAAAAAAAAGTACACGGAGAGGCGAAAATACAAATGGCGATCTGACTGATGAAATAGAGAAGACAGTCAAAATGCAATTAATAACGAAGGGAAATCATGTGTGAACAACTGAGATTTGATTGTTATTACAGGAGTAAGAGAAAATATTCGAAAAAGGGAAAAAGGGGAAACTGGAATAAACTATGAAATTGTTATTGTTATTGGGAAGGAAAAGATACAGATAATAATTGAATAAAGATAAAGCTATTAATTAGCGAGATATTGTATGCATTTAAAAAAAACTAATGGTTGCAGGTCCACAATAATATAGCATGTGATATGGTCTTTAATGGATATTAAAAGCTTTAGAACCTTGTACTAGGTTCATCTTCAGTCAAGTGAACATTATGACTTTAAAAATTCGAATTTTTATAGTCAATGTTCACTTGTCTGAAGATGAACCTAGTACAAGGTTCGAAAGCTTTTAATATCCATTACAGACCATATACTCACATGCTAAAAAAAACCTAAGAGAAAACACAGAAATAACAAACAGTACCAATCTGATAGCAGACAAGAAGAAAAGGTGAAAATACGAATGACGCAGGAAACAGCAACAAACAAAAATAGTAAGGTAAAAAGGATCCGAAGACTAAATAAAGACAAAGCAACCGATGGGAAGTTTCAGTTCGAAATAAGAATGCAAGAGAAAGAACAATGATAAATGACTTGATTGTTGATAAAAGTTTTTAAAGTTTGAAATCAGACTGAGAGACGAACAATAACGGTTAGATTATCAACGTAAAGTTATAAATGTGAATGTAATTGAGCAAGAAAAAATATATTAATTAGTTTATAAAATCAAGACTTCTTACTTCATGAATATATATATATATATATATATATATATATATATATATATATATATATATATATATATATATATATATATATATATATATATATATATATATATAATATTATATATATATACCAACATGGGAAAAATAAGTGAATCTAATCATGAGACAAACAAACAAATTCATGCATTCGACGAACAAACAAAAACAAACGTCAGCCAATCCAATTTTCGAGAGAACCAATCGGGGTCCCCCGCACTGGAGGACTCCTTCATTAATCCTCATCCTAATACAAGCAAACAAGAAGAGCATTAATACAAACAAGTATGGTTGCATTGTTTTCACGTATAAATGGTATATCAACATTGGCGTGTTTGCCTGAGTATCTGGACGGACGTCACAGAGAGAGAGAGAGAGAGAGGAGAGAGAGAGAGAGAGAGAGAGAGAGAGAGAGAGGGCGGGGGAGGGAAGGAGATAATAGGGGATGGAGGAGAGAAGACGAAGGTCGTCTGTGATATGTAAATCAGGGAAGCTTATTGAAACACCGACAGAGAGAGAGAGAGAGAGAGAGAGAGAGAGAGACTTTATATAATCCTCCTCCCACCCTCCCTCTTTCTCTGAACGTGTGTGTGAGTGTGTGTGTATGTGTGTGCGGGCGCGTGTGGGTGTCGCGTTAAGTAGAGCATCTGCATCTGTGCCTAAAACGTATTCAATTTCCGCGGCACACTTCCAAAGGAAGGTAAACTTTGCTTTGGACGTTTGATTGCGCCGAAGACAGTCTTGGTTTATTTATGCAGCCCTTACGGCACTTCCTAATGGATTGCGTGGGTGAACGAGGGTGAGCAGCTCAGCTTACAATGCTTCGGAATAGGGATAATACAACAAATACAGTCTCAACAATGACAAGAGCATAACTCTGATAAGATACTAATAGCCTCTCCCAAGTTAAGTATATCTTAGTTTAACCAGACCACTGAGCTGATTAACAGCTCTCCTAGGACTGGCCCAAGGGATTAGATATTTTTGCGTGGCTAGGAACCAATTGGTTACCTAGCAACTGGCCCTACAGTTTATTGTAGGATCCGAACCACATACAGAGAAATTAACTTCTGATCGCCAGAAAAAAAAATTCCACTGGCTCCACGTTGGCAGAGCGGGGAATCGAACTCGGTAACTGCAAACACCTTGAATTACAGAGGACACCACTATACCCGTGCCCAGGACACATTAATCCCCTTCCCCAGTGGGAGATCCGAGGTGATGTATACGCTATAAAAAGGCCATTTCTTCTGAAATTATCGATAATAATTCTCAGCCCGGCATTTCCTTGGTCGGCGGTTCAAACTGACCAGGAGGCCACAATTAGTCGTGCCTGCTATCATTCTAGATATGTGAGGTGGCAGATAATTTATGGTTCCACCTCTTTTATTATTATTATTATTCAATTTATTAATTATTCATTAATTATTATTATTATTATTATTATTATTATTATTATTATTGTATATGCTGGAGAGAGAACTTCTTTCAAACATGTTTTATTGAAAATAATGGCAGAATTTACAGAATTGATTTTATACAAAATTTCCTCAATTCTTCTAATGAAAACAATTCAGTAGAAGAATTGAGAGAATTTTGTATAAAATCATTTCTGTAAATTCTGCCATTATTTTCATAAAATTATTATTATTATTATTATTATTATTATTATTATTATTATTATTATTATTATTATTATTATTATTAAGCCCACCACAGGGGCCACTGAATTGAAATTCAAGCTTCCAATGAATATAGTGTTCATTAGGAGGTCAAGTGAAATACAGAAAGAAGAGATCCCACTTATAAAATGAAAAAAAAAGAATAAATATATAAAAAATATTAAACTGCAAGAAGAATAGCATTGCGGTAGTAATGCTAAGCATTTTTGTTTGAACTTCTGAAGTTCCAATTGCACGACATCCTCTGGAACTGGGAAGTTCGATAGCGCATTTACTGCATATTACTGCATATGTGATAAGTTAAGTTAAGTCTATCTTAGTTTCACCTGATCACTGAGCCGATTAACAACTCCCTTAGGATTGGCCCGAAGGATTAGATATTTTCACGTGGCTAGGAACCAATTGGTCGGTCACCTAGCAACGGGGCAACATCTTATTGCGGAATCTGAACCACATTATATCGAGAAATGAATTTCTATCACCAGAAATAAAATCCTCTGATTCAGCGTTGGCCGAGCCGAGAATCGAACTTTAGACCACCGGATTGGTAGCCGAGCGCGAAAACCACTCGTCCAACGGTGAGTAAATTAAACGTTACCATGGCGTCTAACTGGTCGGTGTTTCGAATCCATAAAGAGGGGTTGGTTACAGAAACTAATTTCAGGACCTATTTATATTACGAATAGCAATGCCATTAATATTGACCATTATGATAAATAATAATTCATGATAAAGAAGGAAATGTTTTCGAACCATTGGTAAAAAAAAATACAACAAACTCTCAATCTGAAGAAGAATACATTTTTTGCAGCATCAAAGAGAAGAGGGAAAAGACAATGGAGAGAGAGAGAGAGAGAGAGAGAGAGAGAGAGAGAGAGAGAGAGAGACTGGAAGCAAAAGAAATCTGGCAAACTGATTCTCGGAAAATGCGATGTGCATAAATAACGGATAGCGTGAGAAGACATAAGAGAGGAAGATTACTGAAGGATGTCACAGCAGAAAAGAGGATTAGACTCCAATCCCGGGGGGAGATTTCACATCAACACTGTCACTATTTTCAAGGAATAAAGAATTCGAGTCGTTGCTGCGTAATTATCACTGGAGGTCTACAGTTTTGAAAATAATCGGCATAATAATCTGCTTTTTGATCATTTTGAATTTTTTATGCATCGGCATATATAAAGCCTGTTATCTTCGGGAAATTTCATTATTGATGGAAAACTGCCTATTAACATGGAGATGTCAGCTGGTAAATGCAAAACAAGGAAGGCACTAAACCATGAATGACATCGTAAGATAAATAAATAATTCATGTACATTTTGAATTTAGGTATTCACCCTTTCCCCTTTATGTTCCCCAGCGGCTAAGTAACGTTTATAGCGCGACCATCCACTACCAAAAATTCTGTGGTTTTTCAGAAGGCATATACTGTTTTTCACGACTTATCTTTCCCTTCACTGGTAATTTTCTTTCATGTTGAAGATTGATGATAAAAATACTGGCCTATGTTTTCTTGATATGGTTACGATCTGCCAGTTGTCATACGGTAAATTCATATAACCGACAATTGGAAATTATTTTTTCAAATCAGATCCTGACAGACTAGTAGAAAAAAAATAATCGCAAATAAAGGTGCTTGGGGCGATTATTTTCAGTTTTGAGTTCTAACGCCTTTCATCAGAGACCAAGAAGAAAATATAAAAATGTCAGGAATTCTTTTTCATGAGTGGTGGGGGTGTGTTGGAGTACAATTTAATTTATTAGTTTGATGCAGACTTTGGAGGCGAGGATGGTGAGAAGTCTGATGAATTACAATTCATTTCTTCTTAATTGAATCTTCATATATAACACCATGTGAACGATTTTAGAAGCAGAGGTGAGCTGAGAGCTCACCTCTTCATCTACTTCTTCTTTCTTATCACTACCCAACTTCCTTTTCTCCTTCTCCTCTCTCCACCTAACACTCCTTTCCCCCTTTCCTCATCTTCTTCTTGACTTCTTCCTCCTTCTCTTTTATTCCTCTTTTCTTCCTCATTATCCACCTCGTCTCTCACGCTTCCGTTCACTTCATTCAACCCTTATTTTTTCCTCACAACCCCCCCCCCCCCCCCCCCCCCCACTCCACACTCCTCCTACTCCATCTTCTCCACCTCCTCCTATCTCCAAAGTTAATAGATTAATTGCCTTACTTGTCCAACTTATATAGAAGAACAGTTCATTCTGAGGAAATATTATTGACGAGAGAATCTGATGATTTATACCCAGAGTTATACTGGACAAGGGATAATAAAATCTGCGATTTTTTTGTGCGCTGTTTGTTTTGGCAAACAAAACCCATGTCGTTGTTATAAATTATCAGGTGATGAAGAGTTTAACAACAGCTGTCTAATATCGTTGATTATCTGTTCTCCTGACGTAAGCGCTGCAGCATATCAAGAGCCGTTTGATACTTAATATTAAATAGCGACGCTTTTGATAAAATTATTTATTTCGGGGGGTACGGAGCGAGGTCCGAGTTGGAAGCTCCTGAAGACCAGGATAGAAAGAAAGGACAAGTCGAATTTTATGTGAATGGTTCCAAGTGTGATCTCAAAATAAGAGGCACGGGGGAAAGTGTTCTCAATTCAATCATATTTTCAAGTCTCTAGGTGATGGTGTTACTATCGTTGTTGTCAAAATTGTGTTTCGGGCAGGAAGGAAAGCAGGCATGAATTTCCCGCACAAGATTCGAAAAGGTTCCTGTACTTCAAAGCTTAACGAAAAAAATTCTTGAATTAAGTATTATCCATAAGTAGAAAGTAATATACTTGTTGACAGTATAGGAAGGGCAGACGTTCATCTATTAACAGATTACACTCCAATATGACGAGGTGGGCATTGTGATAAAAAGCTCTCTCTCTCTCTCTCTCTCTCTCTCTCTCTCTCTCCACCCTTTACAATGGCGGCAAGCAGATGCGCAGGAGGATTTCGCTCACGTCCATTTCATGCTCATAGTCCCATGAGCGTGACCTCACATTCATGATACACAGTTAAGGCTCTGTCACACTAGCGAAATTTCCGTCGACTTTTTCTGAGTTTGTCGTCGACTTTCCAAAGTTGTCAACGTCATTCCGTACTCTGGTTGTCACACACGTTCTTCTTCATACCGTGATTGTCGTCGTCAAAAAGTAAACAAACCTGAGCTGTGACTTCCCGGAATGAGAAAACAATTATGCTTTATAGCACAAAGCAACTAGTGGGTCGTGCTTGCATGTGTTTAATGATGCTGCATAGAATAAAAAAAAAAAAAGTCTTTGGGTTCGGTTCTGGTTAAAAAGACGTGAAAAGTTTTATTTAGAAAAACAAGCTAGGTCTAGCCTAGATAGGCTATTCGTAACCTTGTTTACACAACCAGTCAGACTATTATAAATAAAGCTAGAGAAACACTGCAAAAATTATATTATTTGCTAATGAAAAAAAATAACTGAGAGCAGACCTAGGCTATATAACAATCTGATATTCAAGATATAGCATGCTTATCTGTATAAAGATCAGCAAGTTCAGAAAAGTTTTCCCTGAGTCTCATGGCGATCTCTTGGTGATTTTTTCATTTAAGACCCTTTTTCATAAAACTATCATGCTTATGGTCCCATAAGCATCGTCTCTCCCCCATATCTTCGAGCAAAAACTGTTCTGGCAATCTTGTCCACTGTACCAAGAACTCCCATCTTGCATCTGATGATTGAAATGCGCGCTCTCCGAGATATAAACAAACAATAAATTCGACGGTAGCGATGGGTTGAATTCAGTCGGTACCGTTTTCAAAATTCGTGACGACGACCCCAGAAAGTCGTCGTCAAAACATGAAAAGTCGACGGGAATTTCGCTAGTGTGACAGCGCCTTTAAAGATCCGTTTACCTCAAGCGAGTCAAGACGAGTCCTATGACCAGTCATTTTGAATCGGCGCCGTTCCCACTGACTGACTGAGTCAGAGAATCAGAATCAAGCTCAAGTAGTTGCTCAACAGGGACTAGCTGATGGACGCAAACGCTCTCTCTCTCTCTCTCTCTCTCTCTCTCTCTCTCTCTCTCTCTCTCTCTCTCTTGCTGAAATATCGGTGTTGCTGTGATTGACGCGGCGAAGTAGCCATAGGAGTCAAAGATGATGGATTCATGAGATTATTAAGGCTAAAAGGTCAGAGTTTGGGAGCTTCGGACATCTATACCCAGACTTGATAAACAATCCAGAGAAGTTTGATAACTTCTTCAGAATGACAACTGAAGTGGAGTTAAATGCATCAGACATAAGGAAGCAAAACACCAATTACCGACGCGTACTTTCAGTTAATGAAAGAAAGGCCATTTTTTAAGCGGATTCGCCGTGACTGATGAAAAATTGGGTCCGCCCGAGTCACTGACTCTGAGTCGTCTTGACTCGGCATGACTCGACTCCCTTAGTGTAAACTCTCCCATTTGAATTAATGTGGCGATTCAAGAAGAGACATGCATTGTATTGACTCGTCTTGACTTAACTCGACTCGACTTGCTTGGTGTAAACGCAGCCTAAGGCCGGTATTCACACACAGGTTTACCTGTCAGTCTCCCCGTCAGTTCAGCGAAATTGACGTTAAAACGTACCTGTGGACGGCAGTTTGTGGGTGGAGTCAGTCCGTTCACCAAAACTGATGAACTGATGGAATTACCTAAAGTTCTTTCGACCGACTAGACTATAAGTTATTTAATGTGATAGAGTTGATTTTGGTCTATTATAAATGCGAAAGAGGCTGAAATGATTCTGTAAATTAAGAGGTAACTCATTCAGTTGGTAAAATTGAGTGACATGGCTGCTAGAAGTCACCCGATGTGACTAATGGAGGAGTAAGCTATAACTTTACGTATTAGTGGACTTACAGGTGATCGCACGTGTGGACGGATAACCAACGATTTGATGACAGTTCGCCGCCGGATTTCGTCTGGGAAGGATCTCAGCCGCTCGGACTAGAATGCTCGGACTAGAATATGAACAAACTATGTATATAGGCCTAATTCATTTCATTGTTAGACAACGTGGTGCTATTTGTAGACCGTTGCCAGTCCTAATCTTATGATAAATATACAAGAGAGAAAAAAAATTCCATCTGATAGACAATTTGGTATAGGCCTAGACCATTGTCCTGCCTTTATATGAAAGGTGTTACTAGTGAAAGTAGATTTCAAGGTCTATTTCATAAATAACAGACGCCCCCCCCAGGTCTACTATAGCCTGATTTATCAAAATTGTATGAGAATAGACATCTCTCTTCAATAGGCAAAATTTAGACCATATTCTGTTTTGCCTTTTTGATTCTTTCCTATTTTGAAGTGCATTGCCACAGCAACTAGTCTTTGTAGCTCTACATCCTTATCACCCAGCGGAGTTTCCATCGCTGCCATATAGTAGTTGCCACGACGAAGGCTAGGCGAGAAATAAGGGCATTAGGGCAATGACATCGAGTTGATTGTACGACTGACAGTTCTACTCTGTACATGTGACCGCATCCTTCGAACGGTCGTGAAACTTTTTTATCGTCCTGGGACCCGTAGCGGGCCTCGCTCGCCCGTCCCGGGACCATTGGCAGTCCTTGCCCACCCGTCCCGGGAACCGTTGCGCCCCTCGCCCGCCCGTCCCGAGACACGTGGCGGGCGATACCCGCCTGTCCTAGGACCCGTGGCAGTGCCTCGCCCGCACTTCCTGGGACCTGTGGCGGGCCTTCCCGCACGTCCCGGGACCATTGGTGGGCCTTGTCCGCCCGTCCCGGGACCTGTGGAGGGCCTTGCCCGCCCGTCCC
>NC_087217.1:57074427-57080280 GCF_015104395.2 Macrobrachium nipponense | reverse complement strand
ATCATCTTCTTTAATCCTTCCTTTGCCTCCCAGCTCATTATACACATCATCATACGACTTTCTTTGCTTTAGCTTGGGCTACCACCTTTTTCACCACCTTGTTTTTCTCTCTGTACCTATTTCTGTCTTCCACTGACTGTGACTCTTCCCATCTTTTCTTTGCCTCCTTCTTATCTTTTACTACTTTCTCAATGTCTTCATCCCACCACCAACTCTCCTTTTCTTCCCATATGATACCAGATGTCTCTCCTAGCAGCTCCTTTCCATGCCTTCTTATTACTGCTGCATTTCGTGCCCACCATTCTTGAACATCTTCAATCCCTATATCAATATCCTCCAAAAACCCTCCTCTTAAACTCTCTCTTCTTCCCCTTCCTTCTGTAATTCGTACCATTTATTTTCCTTATCCCTTTTAGCTTGGTTTTTTCTTCCCCTTTTCAACTTCAAGCCATACATAGCAGCCTGTGTTGGGGGGCTACATGGTCGCCTGGAATGACTTTGCAGTTCTTGACCTCCACCAGATTTATCCTTTTATACAAGGAAATAGTCTATATATATATATATATATATATATATATATATATATATATATATATATATATATATATATATATATATAACCCGGCATGTATCCACCTTTGCGATGCGTTTAGTACAAGCCCGTTTTAGATTACCGTAAAAGACTGTGAATATCAAAAGATAATGACCAAAAAACAAAAACTTAGTCCTTGATAACGATACCCGCCGAAAACCCTTGGGGGTCACTATCTAGGAAAGAGCCAGAATTCTCTTGTCACCTTTTGCGTATTTGGTGGAGAATTGTGTTTCACTCGGTTTCGTAAAGGCAGCTTTATCATCACTTCCGAAGTATACTAATTATCACATTCCTTTATTTGGCCGTTACCGATGAGCTGAGCGTGGTCAGTCTGGATTTTGTATCCTTATTCATCCCCGTATAGGAGGTTAATGCCATCAGTGCACCTCACGCGATGCACTGTAGGCATTACTTGAGGTTCTTTGTAGCGTTCTTCGTCCCCTAGCTGCAACCATTTTCATACCTTTTACTGTACTTCCATACATTTTCTTTTCATACTTGCCATCCACCCTCCCCTAACAGTTGTTTCATGGTGCAACTGCGAGATTCCTCCTCTTGTTACACCTTTCATAACTTTTCACGGGTCACTGTCTGTTTCAGCGCTTTGAAGACATCATAGGTCCCAGCATTAGTCCTTTCGCCTAAATTATATATTCCATAGTCCTTATTACTCATTCACAAAAACGGGTGTGAAGTAAAAACATCGTTGGCGGTTGGTTTACATTAAGGTAGCCTTATGCCAGCACGATTCCTTGGCCAAAATTGGCCTATAATTATGGTAAAGTATGTAAAGGAGCACTAGCTATATTGGGAGATACTTAGTCGTCATATTACGTATATACGTTATACATACATAATTACACACACACACACACACACAAACATATATATATATATATGTGTGTGTGTGTGTGTATGCGTGTGTGGGTGAGCTTCCTTTTATAGTTTAAAACAGGCGCGCTTAGTCCGTAGAGCTTTAGACCTCCCTTTTGTTATAGGAACGATAAGTCCAGCTTTGCTGCTTATTTGTATCTGTATTACTGCCGTGGGGTTAGACTAATAACGAGAGCAAGTAAAACCTTTATTTATCTGTGTTTTTATATCTTTTTCCTCAAATGGATGTTGCGGCAAATAGCAGCTTTGTTCATCTTCAATAGGGTCAGAGTTCATCTTGTAATCCTTATTAATTTTTTTTATTTTGATTATATGATTTAGAGTTATTGTTTTCTATTTATTGTTGGTTTTATTTACACTGTAATTGAATTGGTTTGAACTGAAACATACATTTGTTTCCACTGAGGTATTGTGTATGCATAAGGTAGGAGGATCGTATTTTGAACGGGTATTGACCGTAAAAAGTGCCGTTTGGAAACTGTCTCTTTCCTCCTCTCTCTCTTGTACGGTTTATTCTCACTTTCCCTCCCCATCCCCGCTCACCTCTGAACCCACATCTCCCTTACCCACCGGTTCGCGTACTATGGCTGCAATCAATATTGGCGGTGAAATTTAAATCAGCCGAGAGTGAGTGTTTAACATCAAAACAATGGCTTCTGTTCCTGCGTTCGCTTAGAGGACATTTTTCTCTGGATTTTTGTTATTTGGTTTTCTCTTTTTATTTTTTGTATTGCAGGAGTATCGGCGCTGGTAGGATACTTAATGCTCTCAGTGTCATGTGGATGATATTGATTTGAGGCGGTACGGAAAAGTGATAATTACTTTTGCGGTCATATTATGTCTGTGAGTTGAATGTATGTTTTGGTATTTGCGCGCATGGATACACATCTGACGTGAGTGGCCGGCCTTAGGTTTCAACTAGAATGCTTTAATGGGCATTTTATACTTACACACACACACACACACACACACACACACACACATATATATATATATATATATATATATATATATGCAGGTGTGTTTGTGTGTGTGTGTGTAAGTATAAAATGCCCATTAAAGCATTCTAGTTTGAAACCTAAGGCCGGCCACTCACGTCAGATGGGATTTGTCATGCCCGATCGAAATGGGCGGGGTTTAAGCAAGTTTGAATGTGAGGGGTGTTTTTTTTAAGACAAGTCAGATCGATCAAGCCCAGCAGTCAAGTCGGATCACAAACCTGACAGCTGAGGTTTGAATGAGCAACTCACGGTCCGACGCGACAGTCAAATAGGGGTTTTTCAGATTAAGTCGTTTCAGAACTGATAGTTTGCCCGTGAGTGGTGTCTTCGACAAGGCTTGATGAACTACTATGAAATTCAGGCCGTAGTAACACGGTTTTTTGGATTTTGCTCCTTTATCAAAGCATCGGATGTAGCTGAAAGTTGACATACGTATATTTACAACTACACACAAATTTTGTCAGCGTTTATCAATAACCTAAACCCGATAGTTTTAATTTTTTATAGAGTAAAAATGATCTAGCCGACGCCATGGCCAATGATTGCGAGCCAAGAGTCGAAAAACATGCATTACGTAAGCAAGGTAAACATCGTTTTACGAAATGTTGCCCTGCCCCATCCACCTGACAGAAACCCATTCACCTTATTCCATCGGCTCTGAAACCTATAGTAGTCAAGAATGGCTAACGGGATTTGGAATTGTCCCGTGGTTGCAAAACTGCATTTGTCTTACGACTTGCAACTTTATACAGTCAAGAGAAAGCCCGTGGCCATACTTACTATAGCCTGAATAGGTAATTATTCAGTTTCTGGTTTAAATCCAATGATTATGGTCTGATTTGTATTAAGCGTGACGTGATTATAATACTTGTAATGTCATTCACGATTTTTGAACATTTCCATTGACTATTCACTATGCCACCAAGAGAGAGAGAGAAAGAGAGAGATTGTATGTAAACACTATTTATATAACTATTTTGTTAAAATAAGATTTTTATCCAAAGTTAATATAGCTTATATGTCTAAAATCTCCAGCAGACCAACGGATCATCCGATATAATTTTTTTTTATTTTTTTTCTTCTTCTTTAGTCTGTACGACCATGTTGGATATAAAGACTTTATGAATGGCGGAACGATACATAGATGTGGGGTGGGGTATCTGTGCTAGCGTAGTAATACTACTGTAGCAGTAGTGCCGCAAAATTAGTAATAGAGCAATATACATGAATTAAACGTTTAGGCCAACTGCTGGGATCCCAGAGGATCATTTAGCAGTTCTTACAACTACTCAAGAAATGAGTTTTTTATAGCCAGAAGTTAGGTTTTCTAATACAACAATGTCCATGATAACCTTCATTGTTATCCTGAATTATAACTAGGCCAAAAGTGGCTGGAGCCTCATGAATCATCATTCTGACGATAATTATTGGTGAAGGTTTAAGCCAAAATACGGTACCGTCTATTTTTTTTTTTTTTTTTTTTTTTTTAGTAAATAGGTAGATAGCCGATGAATAAAAATTGCTTGACATTGGATGCAGCAGTTATCAAATCAAGCTTGTCTACTATGTCATTGAAAATTACCAACTATTCCCTACATCTTGTCAATCTGATTGTGACCTATAAAGTAGATTATAATTTCTTATGACACTTATTTTGGGAGTTAGACTAATAATCGAAGTGTTTTTGTATTTATTAACATATTTTGTTGGTTTGTTCGCTATGACAATTATCAGTGGAGAGGATTCAGAGTTCGTAAATGAGTACTGCTTTGCTTGTATTTAAATTTTTGTCATTGTTGCCAGAGGTATAGCCTTCGTTACGTATAGCCAATCATCCATCGAGAAAGAGGGAAGAAATGCTATCATAAGTTACGTAACGAGTGCCTTCGAAACCTTATCTCTGGAGTAAGTGGCCCGTCTTCAAAAAAAGTCCACTTTTACATTGTAAGTACCAAATTTTTATTCAACCTACGTAATGCAGAATACAGTCAAAATTTATGTGTAGATATAATGTGTATTCTGAATAAGCGTTTATATCTATGAAATGCATAGATAAAAAGTTATTGCCAAAAAACCGTGTTACAGAAGCCCTGAATCTCATAGTAGGAGGTTCATTTACCAAGAAACGGCACAGAAGAGGACATCGTTCAACATGTCAGACTTTCGATAGATAAAGATTTCTGGACGGGGTTCTTCGAGATTTATAAGTCGTAGCAATGTCTGTGGAATGTAAAAGTAAAGAATGCAGCTTATCAATCGATATTTGAGAACTAAAGAAAAAGTGTCCTGATGCAACGAAAGAAATGGTGAACAAGAAGATAAATAATAAATATAAGACCTTCATATCGGAAAGAATTAAGAAATCAGGAAGTGGTGCATAAGACGTGTCGTCCCTACGACATGATATGTATATATATATATATATATATATATATATATATATATATATATATATATATATACATATTTTTCTTATTTCTTTACGTACTGAATTTGGTAAAATTTTATATAATTGCAAATTACCGTATGAGTGTAAACAAATTAAATTACATAAAACTCTCATTCACCACAGTGATGTTGGATGTTGAAGGCCGTAGCGTTTCTAGATCCTGGAGTAAAGACAAGGTTTGAAAGAACCAAATTACGTAATATATATAAATATAATATATATAGTATATATATATATATATATATATATATATATATATATATATATATATATATATATATACATACATATATATATATATATATATATATTATATATATATATATACATATATATATATATATATATATATATATATATATATATATATATATATATGTTTACGTAATGTATATTATACAATACGTAAATTAATCTCTCAAAACAAAAACCAAAATTCGTGCCTTGCTCAGACGTTTAATCAGTTATATTCCAAAGTAAAAGAAAATAAGAAAATAAACGAAATAAGAATATATGCTAAAAAGCTACTAAATGATACTATGATTTAAAGGAAAACTGGAGAAAATGTAATATTAAAATCATAATGGGAGGTAAAGAAACCTCCCTCACACTTATATTTTCTTGTAGGTACTAGTGTTGATTGCGACAAAGTGTAGTGTAATGACTGGTTACACAAAGATGTATTGCCTTTTCACTTTTGAACTGAATTTCCTACACTAATTTTATACACAACAAATTGTTTGTATATTTGTAGAAGAGTTCATTATTTTGAGTTTCTAAAAGCTCGTTTTATTTTTATCACAAAGATACAAATATATATACATGAGTTTTATTATGTAGTCTTTGCAGAGTGTTGTCCAAATAGCTTAACATGTCTCCAGCATGACTCTTCCAGATCTTTGGGCGATATGGCC
>NC_087217.1:57056927-57066927 GCF_015104395.2 Macrobrachium nipponense | reverse complement strand
CATTTTTACTAAATAAATAGATGTGCATCTTTTCTGTCTCACTTTTTCTTTCGATTTCGCAACATATTTTGATGTGAATAGCATTGCATTATAGTTTATCGTTAGGTTCTTTCTTTTATTTTGTTTTCATCATCGTTTCTATTTTAGCTCATGAAGATAAGTGGAGAATTGTTATAGATTTTTTTCCAGGGCGCTATTATTGTTGAACCCATCTGCTTCATGTTCGCATTTATTTTATGCACATTATTTTTATATAGTA
The DNA here is from genome assembly GCF_015104395.2 of Macrobrachium nipponense. Taxonomy (NCBI): domain Eukaryota; kingdom Metazoa; phylum Arthropoda; class Malacostraca; order Decapoda; family Palaemonidae; genus Macrobrachium; species Macrobrachium nipponense. The sequence goes on along the minus strand of NC_087217.1, from coordinate 57,066,668 downwards.
TTATTTTATGCCAGAGCCTGGCTGATCATTTTTATTCAGTTAGCACACTTTTGTTGTCATATTGTTTGTCTTGGTGATTTATTTTCACATTTAGCTCTTTTTAATATAACTTATTGATACAATGCAAGTACTTTGTATGCATGATTTGATATAATAGGAACAGTCAATTTGTATGAATCTTTTTGTAATTCTGCAGGTTAAAAAGAAGGTTGTACAATAGCTACACTGTGTATTATCTCTCTCTCTCTCTCTCTCTCTCTCTCTCTCTCTCTCTCTCTCTCTCTCCAATACAAAGATTATTTTTTAACTGAGCTGATACAAAATTTGTCCATTTATTCGTTGATATGCAATGAATATATAATTGAATGTTTATGATGACATTCTCTTCTCTCTCCTCCTCTCTCTCTCTCTCTCTCTCTCTCTCTCTCTCTCTCTCTCCTCTCCTCTCCAATACAAAGAAGATTATTTTTAACTGAGCTGATATAAAATTTGTCAATTTATTCGTTGATATGCTATGTATATATTGAATATTTATGATGACACATTCTCTCTCTCTCTCATACAGTTCCATGAATAAAGCAGAATATCATATGATGCATAAGTTGCCTGAAATGGAAGTATCAGGGTCTTTTGACGTCGTTTCATATTATACAGTAAATAGGAAGCTTTAGCTTTCGTCCACATCTTGTTCTTTTTATATAGTATAGTATAGCACAGTACGCTTAAAAAAATAGAACCCACTTTTGTATTTTCGGATGCCAAGTTAAAGTCAAGTATATCTTAGTTTTACCAGACCACTAAGCTGTTTTAACAGTCTCCTAGGGCTGACCCGAATTATTAGATATTTTTACCTGACTAGGAACAATTGGTTTACCTAGCAACGGGACCTAAGTTTATTGTGGGATCCGAACCACATTGTGTCGAGAAATGAATCTCTATCACCAGAAATAAATTCCACTGGTTCCACGTTGGCCGAGCCGAGAATCGAACTTTGGCCCACCTGGGTTGGTAGCCGGCGCGAAATGCAATCGGTCCAACGTGGAACTCGGATGTTAAGTGAACCGTTGCCGTATATTAGATACAATATTCAGATAATCGCAAGTTATTAATTCTGGGAGATTTATACTGATTTATACTGATTCCAATTACTATGACTTTAAAAGAAATAGGGAGTATATATCGTATATTATATAAAATATATATATATATATATATATATATATGTGTGTGTGTGTGTGTGCGTGTGTGTGTGTGTGTGTGTGGTGTATGTGTATCTTGATTTGAATATGCCTAAAAAAATATGTACATGAAGTCCCTATAAATTCGCGTCGATATTCCTCGTTAATGCCAGAAACAAAATGTACTGATATCAATCCACCGGTTTGTCGTCCTGTTTTTTTTTTTTTTTTTTTTTTTTTTAAATCAGGGATTTGTTCTGGATTGGCCATTCCCTTGAATCGAACGCCCTACAGCTCGTATTTTCTCTTCATTTTGCCATTGCAACGAGTGGAGTGGACTAAACTTTTCCATTAGCCAGAGGTAGAGGTAACTGGAGTGTTACATAAATCTTCATTCTCCTAGACTCCTACGGCAGTCTTATGTGATATAATTAGAGTTTGCTGTAATCTGCTTTCTTTCCCACTTATATACCTTACCTCAGTGGCAAGCTTACAAAATTGTGTTGAATACCATGCCAACCATCATGAAAATTTCTCTTGTTACTTTCGGCACAAATAATCTGTAGCCTGTGAGTGATAGTTTTAAGCTTGATTTTTTTATGGTAAAAACCATGGCGGGAAGTACTTCTGTTAGATCTCACAGATGATGTATGATTCGTATGCTATTCAGTAGTAGTAGTAGTAGTAGTAGTAGTAGTAGTAGTAGTAGTAGTATTTTTTTTTTTGACTGAGCTGATGAACTAAGCTTGAACCAACCTATCTGCAGCCAATATGGGACCGCATTCCGCCTCGTCCAACTCAAAAGTCAGCATACAGTTGACCCTGCTGACTACCGATTATTATTATTATTTTATTTATTATTTTTGCTTTACTTAGTTGATTTAACCTTCATTATTGACTAAGACCTTCGGAAATAAAGGACACTAGATATTTTGCGTCTATTAATGTCATTTTTTTTCAGTTGAGATGTTAGTCTTCATATATGACGGTGGTTAAGAAACCTGACTTTAAACCCCAAAAAGGATTTCGTTCTTTGATGGTGACGAAATCTTTCCCTGTAGATATTTTCTGACATTTGCCTGAAATCGTCTACCTAGTAGGCTATAGTAGATTCACATCAACCTTGCATTTGATGTCTAGGCCTCCCTTACGACGCTCCTGATTGGCTGCTGATACGCCAGTCGCACGGCTGGAAAGTCTGTCTCACGAGAGAGTTCTCATAGGTAGCATGTATGTTCCATCTCCCCTTAGGGATACGTCTTTCAAAAGTATCCCTCAGGAGAGGTGGAACATACATCCTGCCCATGTGAACTCTCGAAAGAGACTGAGAGTTTCCAACCTTGTGATTGGCTTATCAACAGTTAATCAGGAGCGTCGTAAGGGACGGTTGATGTGAATCTACTATAAACCACCAGCTTGGCTGGTGCTGCTAAAAAAGACAGTGGGCTTTTCTGTAACGTTTCTTACCAGGTTTAAACATTAGGATTGATAATAAAGAACAGATAAAGGAAGGAACAAAATTGAATATCCGCACTATAAGATTCTATTTAAGTTGTGACAAACGTTTTTGTTTTTTGTTTAGGAAAAGTTAGAAAACGGAGATGTATTTTCGTCGTGACATAGGGAGATTAAAATGATAAGAGTTGGTTCAAGTGCTATGATCAGGGTTGTGATCACAGTACTTGCGAGCTGGATGGTGATGACAGAAGGGGAGTAGGACTTGCGTTCATTACTGAATTTGTTTTAGTTGTGAAAAGGATCTTCACGTAATCTTATGATTTCACTTCTGCTCATCAGTGGTCGAACGATATTCTAAAACATTCGCTTCCATCTATCCATAAGGATAATATCTGAGTGGATCTTGTGTGTCCTCCGGGTGACATTAGGGGAGACATGACACAGCCACCCACCGCATGCAAACCTGTTTGTCCGTCCCGGGTGGGGTGGGGCAGATAGGGGTCGGGTGTGTAGGGGAGGCAAGTCGCGCCGAGTTCCATCGCGCGTAGTGCGCGCCAAGAACCTCGTAAACTAATCTATTCAAAACAGTAAAACGAATCTATGAGAGCAGACTATATGATCATCAGACGGACGCCATGAATGCATAAGGAAAAAAAACAATAGTAAAAAAAATAAAAATGATGATACGAATCTGATCGCCCCTTTTATCCTTTTTTTTTTTTTTTTTTTTTTTTTTTTTTTTTTTTGAAAATGTATATGATGAAAATAAATGTTAATGCTTCCAACGATTCACATCAAAGGCTTCCAATGCAGTCTTCCAGCGTAGTTCATTTTGGAAGGAGGGTTCGCATAAATGACGTTCCCCCTTTTTTGTTTTTCGTTTCATTAACACTTCAAATGAAAAATAAAATAAATAGGCTCCTTCCTTTATCCACGCTGGTATTGCGTCCACTCGAGAGAGAGAGAGAGGAGAGAGAGAGCGGGAATTAACTATGAATGCTTATTTTTCATAATGGCTGGTATTCATCTGAAACTGATAAAGCATAAGAGCGAGATGAATTTTTCTTGTATACATGAAATGGCAGATTAATTTTGTGTTTATTTTTAATAATTATTATGGATTCAAGAGCTTACAGACTATGCTTTGGAGAGAGAGTGGTGTGAGACCAGTGACATCTCTGATAGTATTACTTCCTGGATTTCTTGTTGATGCCCATTTACCACAACTCTAGGGAGGTCACTCCAGGGCATGAAGGGAGCTGAAATGGAGCTATAGTAGATTCACATCAACCGCTGCATGTGATGTCTAGGCCAGTCCCTTACAATGCTCCTGATTGGCTGTTGATAAGCCAATCAGAAGGCTGGAAACTCTCAGTCTCTCTCGAGAGAGTTGACATAAGCGGGAATGATGTATGCACCTCCTCTCCTGAGGGATATGTCTTTCACCATCATCCCTCAGGAGAGGTGAAACATACATCCTGCCTATGTGAACTCTTTCGAGAGAGACTGACAGTTTCCAGCCCAGTGATTGGCTTATCAACAGCCAATCAAGAGCGTCGTAAGGGACTGGCCTAGGCATCGCATGCACGGTTGATGTGAATCTACTATAGTACTAAAGACTTATTCAGAAACTTGAAAAATAATTCTTTAAGAATTATTTTTCGTACTTTTCCTAATAGGTAAATGTGTGTTTGTTACGTTGATGCACGCAAGTGTCTTGTAAAGTTCTATTCTCTAAACGACATGATCATTTAAGTGGTTAAAAATTACAGTTGCAAAAACTATTACAGTTTGTTTATTACAGTATCTTATTTTCAAATGAGGCACAAGAGATCTAGCGAAGGATAAAAAACTATCAACAAAATTATGGCATGACTTACTTTGCGATTATGATTTTGATATTGTGAAGTTTTTGAATAACGTTTCAAGTACTAACTCCCTTCTCAGCCCCCTAGAAGCCGTAAGATTTAGCCCCCCTAGAACTGTGGTAAGCGAGCATTAGCAAGCAATCCAGGAATTAATGTCAGCGTGAAACCGCTGGTCTCGCAATGCCTTTCCACAACACAATTCCCTTTCGTTATTCTTCAATCGCCACTTTTTCTATTTTTCTTTATCATATCGAGTTATTCCTTCGGTGCGCTTTGCATCCTCTGTGTTTGGACGGTAATGAAAGTGGTCAACAACGACACCATTTATCCTTGGCATTAATATTGTCTAGTTAGATCAACTTACTCTTTTCATCATCTGTCTTAATGTTAGATTGATTATGATATAACACCTAGTTTGTATTCTTAGTATTTTCAGAATACCAGGTTTATATTCAGTACTTTTAGAACACCTTACTAACATTCTTAGTATTTTCAGAATACCGGGTTTATATTCAGTACTTTTAGAACACCTTGCTCACATTCTTAGTATTTTCAGAATACCAGGTTTATATTCAGTACTTTTAGAACACCTTCCTCATATCTTAGTATTTTCAGAATACCAGGTTGATAATCAGTACCTTTAGATCACCTTGCTCATATTCTTAGTATTTTCAGAACACCAGATTATTATTAAGTAATTTTAGAACACCTTGCTCACATTCTTAGTATTTTCAGTAATACCAGGTTTAAGTTCGGTACTTTTAGAAAACTTGCTCATATCTTAATATTTTCAGAACACCAGGTTTATATTCAGTACTTTTAGAACACCTTGCTCATATTCTTAGTATTTTCAGAATACCAGGTTTCTATTAAGTAATTTCAAAACTCCTTTCTCACATACTTAGTATTTTCAGAATACCGGGGTTTATAGTAATTTTAGAACACCTTGCTCATATTCTTAGTATATTTTCAGAATACCAGGTTTATATAAACCTGGTATTCTGAAAATACTAAGAATATGAGCAAGGTTGTTCTAAAATTACTTAATATAAACTGGTATTCATAGTATTTTCAGATACCAGGTTTATATTCGGTACTTTTAGAACACCTTGCTTACACACACACACACACACACACACACACACACACACACACACACACACACACACATATATATATATATATATATATATATATATATATATATATATATATATATATATAGAACTTCACAAACGAATACTACCTTTAGCAATAAAAGCTGATAATGAAACGTTGCAATCTGCTCTGTAACCGCACGAACTTTGTACATGAATGAATCTCCCAATTGAGCAAAAAATGTGGATGAAGATAAATGGAATATTACGAAATAAGCGTCCTCTATTTATCATGACATGATAATAAGTAATATACTGAGTAAGTGCCGGGTATTCTGAAAAAGCTCACTTTGAGTCTTGATTTCTTTAAATAATGTGAATACTGATGAATATAAATATATATATTTATATATATATTATATATATATATATATATATATAATGTATGTATGTATATATATATATATATTATATAGAAATATATCTATATATATATATATATATATATAGTATATATACTGGGGTTGATGTGAGGAAAACTATACTTAAAATTTTGTTTAGTTCTCTTGTTACGTATTTACGACATGGATCACTTATATATGGATTATATAAAAACTTGTCTAGAAATTGTAATGCGTCTTTTAAGCACATTATAATTTTTAGAAAAGTTTTTATATAAGCCATATATAAGTATGTATATGTATGTATGTATGTATGCCTATATATATATATATATATATATATATATATATATATATATATATATATGTATGTATATATATATATATATATATATATATATATATATATATATATCTATATATATATTAAAAGTCAGAATAAATTCCAGGCCGCAAGCAGGTTTGAACTCGGATGAGTTAAAAGCCCGCAGGCGCTACCGTCCAAACGGCGGCAGAAAACATTTTCTTCTTCTCGGAAGTCCCTGCCAGGAATGTGCTCGCCTGTTGTCAGCCTGAGGCATAATTCCATAGAAAACTCTCTCTCTCTCTCTCTCTCGTCTCCTCTCTCTCTCTCTCTCGTCAGTGTAGAAACAGTGTAAATCAGTTTTTCACGCGATCTGTACGAATGATAATGCATATTACAAGCAATTAAATAAGAGGACGGATTTTGTTTGCTAATTGAAATCATCCCGGGTGAAATCAGATGCAGAATTAATGGTGGATGGAATTCTGTCAAGAGCGTCAGTAGTAAATAGTGAGGTGCTGCAGGGGGATGTTGTGTTACCCTTACCCCTTGCTGTTTTGCTTTTATCGTGGATTTTACGATGGAAAGTTTAGATTAGGGTAACAATAGAAACTTAAGGCTCTTATACACAGCCGATGCTCATTTAACCTGCAAAGATGTCGCAAGATTTACAAAGCTTGTTCTATAGAATGCCTCATGTATCTAGAGAAATGGGAATCAGGATATATCTAAGAAACAATGAAGTAATGGTGACGTTATGCACAGAAAACCGAGTCAATAATAAAGGGAGATGTAGGTGGCATAGACATGTATCTCTCAACTACTCCAGAGGAGTTAGAAAACCCAGACCTACTTGAATGAGAGCTATGAGAAAGGAGGATGGCGATGAGTGGAGACTTGTGGAAGACAAAGCACACTTAAGCCATCATAAGTGGAATTTCACAGAAGCCATATACATTATTACGTCATACCAGTAATGTAATTACTATTTTTACTTCTACTTCAGCACCGATGTGTATGTTGCCAATTATGATTTGTATAATTTTATCTCTTGTATCTAGATTGTGTGTATCTATTTTAATGTATTCCATGTATATGGCAATGAGCTGAAATAAAGAATATTATTATTATGGGTCTATCACAGTCATCCTGTTCAACTGGGTGGTACTTATAGTGTGGGGTTCCTGGTTGCATCCTGCCTCCTTAAGAGTCCATCACATTTCTTACTATGTGCAGTGTTTCTAGTAGCACACTCTTCTGCCTGAGACCTGGAGCTACTTCAACATCTAGTTTTACCAGGTTCCTTTTTCAGAGATGTAGGGATCGTGCCTAGTGTTCCTATGATTATGGGTACAATTTACAGTGGCATATCCCATATCCTTCTTATTCCTATTTTCAGGTCTTAATACTTATCCATTTTTTCTCTCTTTTTCTCTCATGTACTCTGGTGCCCCATGGTATTGCGACATCAGCGAGTGATACATTCTTCTTGATTTTGTCGATCAACGTCACGTCTGGTCTATTGGCACGTATCACCTTATCTGTTCTGAATCATAGTCCCAGAGGACCTTTGCCTGAACGTTTTCTGTCACCCCCTCAGGTATTATTATTATTATTATTATTATTATTATTATTATTATTATTATTATTATTTCACATGATGAACATAGTATCAGTGAATATTTTATTCCTTAATGGCCTATTTTGTGCAAGGTGAATAAGGTGCTGTAAAGCTTTATGGCATAATAGTGTGTGATTCCTTTACCCTTATTGATAACCACACCAGAATAGCCCAGTTCGTTAGGCAATGAACATTGTCGTTCTGTTCACTATCTTTCCAGGTCAAAACACAGTATTTGGATGTGAATAGCAGTTTAGAAAATGGCTTTTATTTTAAGTGATTTGCTTTTTCTGTACCGAAAGAGTCTATTCCGGAAATTTGGCTGTTTTTATGTTTGTCATTTATGCCACTGAAATATTTATGAAAAGTCGTGAATTATCAACGCTTTTGTTCACGTATTGTTTGCTGTTAAGGCTATTATTGTCACGAGTTTGTATTCATTTATTGTTGTTATATATTTTTGATTCTGTATAAGTCCAATAGCGTCTTTTTTACTTGTTGAATTTATTTTGCTTGATCATTTATCTTTAGGTATAGAATATGATTTCCTTTGTGGTTGATATCAGCGATTTCGTGTTATTTTGTAACTTATGGAAGCAAATACAAATGTCCCTGGTCTTTATAGCAGAACCTGCTGCCAATTTGTATGAATGGTTGTTGTATTTCTGCCGTTTTCAGAAAGAAAGCCCGATAGTTTTGCCATTTATTCCATTCTCTCTCTCTCTCTCTCTCTCTCTCTCTCTCTCTCTCTCTCTCTCTCTCTCTCAAAAACCTATAATGGTATTGGTGTCCCATATTTTCTTGCGACCCCCCCACCCCCCCCACCCCACCCCTCTCCCACTCGCGTACGGTGGTTGCAATCAATATGCCGGTGGAATTTAATTCAGCCAGGTAATGTTAACATCAAAACAGTGGTGTGCCTACGTTAGCTTGAATGTCGAGTTTTTCTTTACGTTATTCTTTTCGTATTGGTGTTATTCTGAATCTTGAACGTTGACTACTTTTAAAGAGATCAAGATTAAAAAGTGATTATTTTTATTTGATTTTGTTTCTTTAATCAAATTAGAAGGACAGCTCTTCAGTAGCGTGATCGGTACGGTCTTGACCACCCTGCCACCTCGGTGGTCGCGAGTTCGATTCTCGGGCATTCCATGAGGAGTGAGAGATGTGTATTTCGACGTGCTTCGGAAGTCACGTAAAGCCATTGGTCCCGTTGCTGAATAACCACTGGTTCCTTGCAACGTAAAAACACCATACAAACAATCAAATTAGTTCTCTTTACCAGTTTTCGCCCCATATCATTCATGGAAATCCATTAAGTATTCAATGAATATCTAAAATATAAGTAAACATCATCGTAATGATTTATTGCATGACTGACGTATAACGTCCCGGAGATGAATGAGATTTCCCGAATTGAGAAATGATTTGGCTCTCTCTCTCTCTCTCTCTCTCTCTCTCTCTCTCTCTCTCTCTCTCTCTCTCTCTCTCTCTCTCCTAGTAAAACAATTAACACATATATCATGAACATATTCCCTGAGAAGATTTTAGGTGAAAATTAAAAGTATTTTTTTTAGAACGTTGAAATATTTCGAAATATTGATGTTTTTTTTTTATTACGATTCTCTCTGTCACATATGTGGGAGAATTCTTGACAGTTAGGAGTTATTAGTACATACTACTATTTTAGGTGATTCAGTAATGTGAAAGAATAATGGAAAGTGGAGTCTTATATCAATTTTCTGATGTTATGTTAATGGCTTGTTTATGTCAAGCGTCGAAATCAGTGAAAGGTTATATATTGTAGTGACTTG
>NC_087217.1:57036927-57051927 GCF_015104395.2 Macrobrachium nipponense | reverse complement strand
TATATATATATATATATATATATAATATATATATGACTGGTAAAAATGTTCTGTAACAACAGAATTCCATCTAATAAAAGGAGCCCATAAAAACACCAAAATATAGAGAAAAAAAAAAGTACTATATTTCAGAGACTGCTGTCTCCCTCTTCAGGTAGATGAATGAGAAAAGTTTACAGTAAGGTGGGTATTTATACCAAGAGGTCCATCCACAAACAAGCCAATTTAAGTCACCCCCGCTGATAATCTTCCTTTAATCTTCTTAAGTGTTGGTTGAATGAAGACGTTGTCGATCGTATCTGAAATCCATGCTCCTTTTGAGATGTTCATTACCTGCCTCTCTTTTTTATTTAAGGCCGATTCCATCATTTGACTCTTGTACTGGCAGTTGCTGCTATAAATTACACGTGACAAATTCCAGTTTATTCTATGGTTATGTTCATTTATATGGTTGAAAATAGCCGAGTTCTGTTGTCCATACCTAACTGACCGTTTGTTGTTGTATTAATCTCTGGGAAGGGATTTTACCTGTAAATCCGATGTAAGATTGGTCACAGTCCTGGCATGGGATTTCGTATACCCCAGAGTCCTTTGGAGATGTCTTTTGTTGGACGTTAATCAGGGATTTGGCTAAGGTGTTTGGGTAAGTAAATACAAAAGGGTTCGATTTTCCGAGGGGGTTGGGTTATTCTCTTAATCGTGTCCAGGTGGGGAATTATTATTTTATTGTTGGGTGTATCTCTGGTCTTGTCTTTAGGGGGTCGGTAGAAAATTACGTTTGCTTTGTGAATTGCTTTCTCAATTATTTGGTCAGGATATTTTTAAAGACGAAAGTTGCTTGCGAATTAGTTCAAATTCTTTTTCCAGGAATTCTGGGGAACAAATTCGTAAGGCTCTTAAGAACAAGTTACCTAGCTACACCTATCTTGGATAGTACTGTCGTGATAGCTAAAGTAGTGAATGTATGAAAGTGAGAACGTTGGTTTTCTGTATATGGTAAATTTGTATTCTGTCGTATCTCTGATTATTAAAACATCAAGAAAAGGAATTTTGTTGTCTGTTTCCCATTCAACTTTAAATTTGATGCTGGGCTCTAATGTGTTTTAATTTTGCGAGGAATTCATTAAAATTGCCCCACCTATTATCCCAAAATGTTAGGATATCATCCACGTATCTCATCCACAGCATGTTTTTGGGTTTTATTGCATTTATTACTGTAGTTTTTTCAAAGTATTCCATGTACAGATTGGCTAGAACAGGACTTAAAGGACTACCCATACTACACCCGAATTTTTGCTTGTAGAATGATTCCCCGAATGAAAATACGTTATTAGATGCACATAATTCAACTAGCTTTATTATTTTGTCAAGCGCAATGGGAAATGATCTGAATAGGGGGATAATTTTACCCTTAAAAACTGAAGAACGTCCTGTACTGGTACTTTAGTGAAACAGGAATCTACGTCAAGGCTTAAAAGTTTTATGTTGTGAAGTGGTATATGTGCTTCTCTGAATTTGTGACAAAAATCTTCCGAATGTTTAATGTGACTGGGAGAAAAGGTGCCTAAAAAAGGGAAAGGAGGCCAGCTAACCTTAGCCAAATCCCTGATTAACGTCCAACAAAAGACATCTCCAAAGGACTCTGGGGTATACGAAATCCCATGCCAGGACTGTGACCAATCTTACATCGGATTTACAGGTAAATCCCTTACCCAGTGATTAATACAACACAAACGGTCAGTTAGGTATGGACAACAGAACTACCAGGCTATTTTCAACCATATAAATGAACATAACCATAGAATAAACTGGAATTTGTCATTCGTGTAATTTATAGCAGCAACTGCCGGTACAAGAGTCAAATGATGGAATTGGCCTTAATAAAAGAGAGGCAGGTAATGAACATCTCAAAAGGAGCATGGATTTTCAGATACGATCGACAACGTCTTCATTCAACCAACACTTAAGAAGATTAAAGGAAGATTATCAGCGGGGGTGACTTAAATTGGCTTGTTTGTGGATGGACCTCTTGGTATAAATACCACCTTTACTGTAAACTTTTTCTCATTCATCTACCTGAAGAGGGAGACAGCAGTCTCTGAAATATAGTACTTTTTTTCTCTATATTTTGGTGTTTTTATGGCTCCTTTTATTAGATATTTATATATATATATATATATATATATACTATATATATATATAACTATATATATATATATATATATATATATATATATATATGACTGGTAAAAGTGTTCTGTAACAACAGAATTCCATCTAATAAAAGGAGCCCATAAAAACACAAAATGTAGAGAGAAAAGTACTATATTTCAGAGACTGCTGTCTCTCTCTTCAGGTATATGAATCATATACCTGTGAAGGATGGAAGAGACAGCAGTCCTCTGAAACTTATAGTACTTTTGTTCTCTCTACATTTTGGTGTTTTTTATGGACTCCTTTTATTAGATATATATATTATATTTCTATTAATATATATTATATCTAATGTATATATATATATATAATTAGATAGATCGATAGATAGATAATAGATAGACACAGATATATAATAACATGATATATATATATATATATATATATATATATATAAATATATATATACAGAAAATGTAAATAACATTCCATGAGTAAAACAGTAATTAACCTGAATCCTTTGTCAGATAGTAATTGTAGTTAAATATAAATATATATATATATATATATATATATATATAATATATATATATATATATATATATATATATATGATATATATAGTATATACATATATATTATATATATATATATACATATATATATATATATGATATATATATATGATATATATATATATATATATATATATATATATACATATATATATATATATATACATACATACATACAGGTGGATAGGAGAGGAGACAAAATAATGTAATAAACTTTGTCAAATGAGACCACATGATCAGAAAACAGTGCTGAAAACCCATTTATTCGTGATGGGTTACGAACTACTTAAGAGGACTGAGACATGCATCTAGAAGAAATCATTTGGGTTGAGTCCTGGACAGAATCATAAACAGGAAAAGATGTTGACTGGAGGTCATTGATGAGGAAGAGGAAGAAATAAAGTCAAAGAAGAGAGCCTTGAGGAATGCCATGGAGATGGGGAAATTTGCAGATGCGAAGTCACCAACATTCATAATAAAATGGTTAGATAAAAAGAGTTCTAAATAAGCTTTGTTAACAGTGCCCCATACCAAACTGTCAAAGGGGCTAGGCCGCTAGAGGTATCAAGAGCGACGGCAAAAGATTTTCCTTTGATCCGCAAAAATAAATTGAACGCTCGAACTTCGCTTTTCTAAGCCATATTGGGGAGATTAAGGAACAAATAGATTGGTATTAAAGGTTTTAAAACTTGAGTAAAATTTACAGATACTGTAGCAATTTTAGAAGTTGAAATAGTGGGAATAGGTAGGTCGATGTAGAACAATCAGCTTTAATTGGGTTGAGTTAAACCATTGCAGTTTTTCCATAAGGACGCGTAAATGGAGGCTTAGAACATCGTGTTAGCGCCTCAGTGGCGTGGTTGGTAAGGGTTTGCCTGTCACCTCGGTGGCCGTGAATTCGATTCTCGGGCATTCCACTGAGGTGTGAGAGATGTGTATCTCTGGTGATAGAAGTTCACTCTCGACGTGGTTCGGAAGTCACGTAAAGCCGTTGGTCCCGTTGCTGAATAACCACTGGTTCCATGCAGCGTAAAAACACAATACAAACAAACAAACAAAACATCCTGTCGAAAAGGGCGACATCACAGATAGAGGATATTGGGGAAATCATAGAGTTAAAATAGGGGTAAAGTGTGATGAGGAGGATGAGGAGTGTAGGAAGTATTAAGAGAAGAATCAGGTGAGGGGTTGAGGGACAAAGAGTGTGTTCTTAGAAGAGGATTTATCTTGTTTTAATGTTCAATGTTAATATTGTTTTCATTTAAGTATGCCATCGACACCTTCATTCATTCATGTTTTATCTATAGGTAACACGTCTTTATTGACCTTTACTGGGATATAAGTATTTCCATTTTGATTGATTTGTACCTTTTGTTTTACCTTACAGGTGTAATGAGTAGATAATAATTAAAGCCACAAGTTCACTGACTCATATTGTTACTCAAGGTTTAGCTACTGGTCTCGCTCTCTCTCTCTCTCTCCTCTAAAGGAACAATGTAAACACTCCCACTAACTCTGTAACTAACCCCTCCTTTCCAACCCTCCCACCCACCCACCCCACCCCACTTCCCTCGGCCGTCTTTCCTTACTTTGAGCTGCTGTGGCTGAAATCAATATGACAGTGGAATTTAAATCGGGCCAAAATGTTTATCATCAAAACAACGGTTCCTACGTCTACATTAGCATTATATCGATTTTATCTCGGTTATCTCTCTCTCTCTTTCTTTTTCTCTCACTGTCTCTTGAGTATTGGTTCTGTTCTGATTGCCATAAGGATGAGATTGACTCGAACCGAAATTAAATTAATATTGTTTTATTGAGATATTGGAAAGCCACCAACATGTTGAAGTATTTGATTTTTTTCCCCATGGTTTTATGACAAATAGTATTTTATGAACTCTTCAGTTGGTACTTGTTCAAACAAAATATTTTAACAATGGATTTACAAGTATTCGAAAAACTGACTTGGAAAGGCCAATAATGATATTGACGTTAGGTAAGAGAGAGAACGCAAATTTCTCTCGCAAAAGTTGTTAGGAACTTTGAGGCAACGAAGTTAATATTCCTTTCAGCCGAAGACCTAGTCATGATGTCAGATTTCCTTTTAACGAGTAAACTTCTACCAGAGAGTAGAAGATATACGGGGATCATGAGTAGCAGCAGAACAGACCTTACTTTACAGACCTTCACTCTTGTTCGGGTTTTCCCAGGTCCCTCAGTGTGAGGCACCCCTAATGTCTACCAGAGAATTGCTAATGCATCTTCCGGTATATTTTGCATCTTCCAATCTTGGATGGTCTGGAATGCAGCTTAGATATTTGTCGAGCTTATTCTTAAACACATCTACGCTCACCCCTGATATATTCGTCAGGTGAGCTGGCAGCACATTGATAGACGCTGCATTGTCGATGCTGGTGCATAGTGGATTAGTGTCCTTCGTGCTTTCCTTAGCAGAGAGAGAGAGAGAGAGAGAGAGAGAGAGAGAGAGAGAGAGAGAGAGGAGCAGAGAAGAGAGAGAGAGAGAGAGAGAGAAGTGTTCTGTGCCTACTCTTGTGACTTGGGAGTAATTAAGTCAAGGTTTATTTTAAGAGAATGTTTTTTTGTAAGGAAGGTGAGATCAAACATTTCAATTCTGAGATAAGTCTTCACTGACATTAGATTTGTGATAATAATAATAATAATTATAATAACAATAATAATATCCTTTTTTTCAGGTCAGGGCCATATACATGGAATATACAAAATACAGACAGTAACACACACAGTCTAGCTACATGAGACAACATGATAAAAGAAATGAATAATCGGCACTTATCCACAAAATAGCTGAGGTAGCATAAAAGATAGCAATCATAATACTGGTAATAACAGTAATAATATTGGCGAGAAAAAAATGCATTGAGAGTTATAACAGTTAGTGCACAGATTATATAACTTAAATTTCAACTAGAGACCTTAGGTGGTTACAGTAGTCAGGTCCATAGGGCTAAATACGAAAATTGAATGTAAAAAAAACTTTAACTTGATAGTAATAACAGTAATAATGAAAAATTAAAATTTCAGCAATAAATATAATGACAAAATCTGCAGATGACATCTTGCCAATACAGAGATTAAGTTCTTTTAGGGGACAAAGGCCTAATTTTCCCATCTTTCCCACAATTTAGATCTTCTTGCATCACTCCTTAGGATGCTTTGCATGAGCGAGTTGCTGCCGTTTCTCACTCAGGTTACCAGACTGGTACATTGTTCGCCTTACAATGATTTTTAAATTGTCCAAGTGGTTTTTCTACGAACGTCTGTGTGGCGGAGTGGTACGCGGGGAGTGTTTGTGAGGCGTCTCAAAATGTCATTGTGCATAACAGTGATACTTCCTCATGGTCTCTCGGGTTATAGTTCGTCCAGAGGGAAACACCCATAGATGCTGTAGCAGTACGAGCGGAAGAGCAGCAGTTTCACGTCTCGGTGACAGAGGGCAAACCTCCTTGCACTCATGTTGCCAGTTGCACATAGCTTACGACGCCTCTGTTCAATGTCTGCCGTATCTTTTAGGTCGTCGGTGATAATGTGACCCAAATACGGAAATTCGTGCACAAATTCCAGCCGATGGTTTCCGAGGAAAATTTGTGGTTCTGCAATATGCTTAAGCGATCTCGGAGGCAGCGACATCACTGGGTCTTGGTTTCGTTGTAAATTATATCAAATTCCTCTGCATATTGGCGGCAAGTGTCGATGAGTCGTTGGAGACCTTGCACTGATGGGGAAATCAGAACCATATCATCGGCGTAACAGAGGTTGTTTATAGTTGTTTCATTGACAGCGCATCCGATTGGGAGTGAGTTCAATTAGACAATCAAGGCATCTGTGACTATTAAACAAGTATGGAGAGAGAGTGCCCCCTTGCCGAAGCCCGTTTAGGGAGCCGAAGGTGTACGATAATACTTATTGCACCCCATTTGACACAGAATTGCTGTGTGGAGAACCAGCAATGTAAAATGCCAATTAGATATAGGGGTGTGCCTCTTTCATGCAGCTTCAGGAAGAGCTTCAGGTAGTTTACTCTGTCAAATGCTTCTCTCACATCCACAAAACAAAGGAAAACTGGAGAGGCTGATGATAGGTAGTAGTTCAGCAATTATTTCAGTATGTAGATGCAGGTGTCGGTTGAGTGGTTTGCTTTAAACCTGAACTGGTTGTCAGTGGTGTGTAGAAAGGGGAGAAGTCTCACTAGAAGAACCGACTCAAGTATCTTCGATGCGATCGTTGTGATTGCAATCGGCCGGTAGTTGCCAGGGCCAGCTGTATCCTTTAGCTTGTTTTTGATTAATGGTATCAAGTGAACTATAGTAGGGAGTCTGGAAGAAACCGGTGTTATAATGCAACGCATTGAATAGGGCAGCTAGCAAAATGTAATTATCGGATGGCAGAATTTGAAAGCCTCTGCGGGAAGACCATCACAGCCGGGCGATTTATTATTAGGTAGGCTGTTTATGGCATCGCTGATGGTTACATGGCCTAATATGGTCTGCAAAATGAAATTGAATGTTGTCAGTAAGGAGGTTATCTACATCCCTTCAGGAATCTTGATCATTTATGCAATTCAGGATATTGTTGAAGTGATTGCCCCACATACTTGCGAAAGCTCCGCCTCCGACTGCTTCCCCCCCCCTACTCTCTGTGATAGCTTTTTTAATTTTGGGGTTTAAGAAAGGACTGGATATCTTTCCAAAGACGAGGATAATCACCAGATTCTAAGTTTCTATACATTGCATCGGCTCTTAGTTGTTTTTCATTTAACCTGCAGTGCTTAAGAGCAAGTTTGACTGCACACTCGCCTGTCTCATAGTAATGCAGTGTGCCCTTCCCTCGGGTCCTACCGTTTTGCCTCACAGTAAAGCATTTCTCGTGAGTATGTATACAGATCTTTAACCAAGTCATTCCATCCAGGTATATTACGAGAATTACCTTGACGAATCTATAGGCAGTCCTGCCCGAAGCAAGTATAGCGGAGATTAGTTCGAATAGAATTCATTCAGATCCCTCCTATGGTGGTCATTTCTACAATTTGTGTCAGTACAAAGTAAGGCATCTGCCGTTGAACCATTGACCGCAACCTGGTTTCCGTGGTCATCCTAAAGTATCTGGTTTTCTGTTGGTTTTTAAAATCCCAGTTCACCGCTGGTGGGCGGTCAGTTAGCTGGTTCACGGTAGGGAAGGATGGGGTACTGAATGACACCTGTAATGGGATGTGATCGTATAGCCCATTGCAAGATCATAGCGAATATTGCAGGTCATAATAGAATCATAAGTTGTGGAGATGTGATGCAGTGGTCCAGCCAGAGGTTGTAATAGCGTCCGCTCTATTTATGTACATATGAATAGGAGGAGCATTACATTGCTAATCTGAAGAGCATGGTTTTTGACAGAAGCAAGTTAGTTCATCATAAAATTGTTTTGTGGGGTGGGAATTAAGGTCCCCGATTATACAAATATGATCAGCAGGAGAATCTTGAATAATACTGTGTAACTCTCCTGGGATCATGCAGTAATGATCAAAATTATTGTTATTTCCATGGCATATAAACATTAATTATTATGGATTTTTTTAGAGTTCCCTACTGTCACTTGAAGCCCCAGCAATCTGTCACTCCTGTAGGTCATCACCTTTATCATATTGTCTAATGGTTTGTGCCACAGGAAAGAAAGGCCCCCTTTCGGGCGACCGGCTATGATTTGATATGTAACTTGTATCGATGAAGTCGAGAAGGTTCTGAAGTCTTCATGAATTGAATCGCAGATGGCAAGGTCATGTGGCCAGAGGAGCGTTTCTTGCAATGCAAGAGGAATGTTCCGCTTGAGGCCAAAAATATTCCAAGAGATTATGTTTAACGAATCCATGGCTACTCACGAAGATGGGAGATGAATGCGCTGATCATTTGGGTGGATGGGGGATTAGCCAGGGGGAGTAGGCAATCACTCGCTGTGTGGGGTTGGCTGGCATTTGCGGTGGAAATGACCCTGGACCAAAATTCTTGCCTTTAAGAACTTTGAGGTGTTGAAATATGCAGGTAATCCTGTAAGCCACTTTATGTTTACTTCTTCATGGAGTTCGTGAGAGGTGAGTGAGTCAGAGCCAGTGAGAAACTTGACCCTCTCCACTATAGCGTCTAGCGTCACCGATGAGCACAGATTATGAATAGCTACGTGACATCTCTTCTCAGGTGTCGGGCGATGTGAAACACGAATGTTGGGCTCCGGTCCAGCGGCCAAACGAGAGGTTCTTCTCTTCTTTCTGCTTGTTTGTATCTGCCAGCCATCAGACCCCTCATGGTCACTCTCATCTGCTCAACGATGGGGGGTTTGTGGGGAGAGATAGGGCGGGGAGGATTACGAGGGCTGGTAATCATCACCGGAGATCTATCTTCCACCAGAGGCACTGGGGAGGGAGAAGAGGTTTGGAGACTAATAGTCCCCTCAGAACGGTCTATAGGTGACGGGAGCACATCCGTGTTGCTGGGAGGCGAGGAAAAACTGGATGCCGCATTCATAGGAGTCCTGGTGGCTATCTGTGCGATTGTCTATTGATCCCTGCACTCCCTTGATCGCATCCCAGATCCGTGTGAGGTTATTTGTTTCCACCGTTTTAAGACTGTCTAGGGAATCTTGTATTCCTTTGATCACGTCCCATATTCGTGATAATTTATCATTTGTCTCCTTGATTTTTTCCTAGTTTTTTCCAATTATTTCTGAGAGAGATTTTTGCTGTTTGGAAGGCATTTTCTGCTGTGTGGAGGCAGATTGTTAGGGTCCCATCGGGTAGATTTCCACCGAGCGGGTCCTTAGCCACTTAGTGATATATGATATTTTCTTGTGAGAGGACAAGTTCTTCGCGGATCGCTCCTTCAGAATGCTCTCTGGTATCAGATCTTTGCATTTCGTATATGCAACGTTAATTTCCTCCTCGGAGAAGGCATCACTGACAGAATGCATAGCAGACTCGACATCGGAACGTTCGATTGGTATTGTATAAAGTAAAGACAATTGTTCGCGAGTTATGGAACTTGTGTGTGGGGCACAGGCACTGGTAGGTGCCAGGGTCACTTGCGCAATGGTTGGAGGTTGATTGGATGACATTTTTGTGGTAAGGGAAGGGTCAAGCACTACACATACACTGCATTCTTTTACCCATTTCCCAGGACCAATAGGCATCGAGTAGCTGTGATTTGAAAGATTTCTAAGGCACTGATTGGAGCAGAAAGAATATTAGAATAACTGCAATTGCACAACACTCCGGCTTACACGCCGGGTATTACGTGGAGACACTATTAACACATTGCTTACTATAAGAGGTATAATCACCAAGGGCAAAAAACCCTTCTTTTCTGTGAAGAAACGCGAGAGAGACCTCCAACACGTCCGCCCCAAACATCTATATAATGGTTATAAACATGCCCACCCCTCTGTGGTAAGCCAAGTATTAAGTCTTGTTTTTCTGTTTGTCATTTCGATTCGACGGGCATTCCACCGAGGGGTTAGAGATGTGTATTTCTGGTGATGGAAGTTCACTCTCGACGTGGTTCGGAAGTCACGTAAAGCCGTTGGTTCCGTTGCTGAATAACCACTGGTTCCATGCAACGTAAAAACACCAAACAAACAAGAATAATGGGTGTATGGGCATAAAAGTGAGGTGTATGTCCTACATGATGGATCATTTGCTCCGTTACATTGCTGATGTGAAAAGCGAGACAAAGAGCTGAAGCTTATGAAGTAACTGTACCTCCATTCATATTATTTTCCTTACATCTTACTTTCCACTTCTCACAATTGTTTCATCGTGCAGTTGCAAGCTTTTCCTCCTGTTACGGCTATGTAACCCTCTGCTCCCACTTTCCCTTTCAGCCATGAATGACCTCTTACGTCCCAGCGAGGACAGTAAAAAAAAAAAACTTATAAAATCATAGAAGCTGGACGAAGAAATCTGAGCCACCGGTGTGAAAGAGAAGGGTAAAGATACGCATATATATTTGATCTCATTCTCTCTCTCTTTTCTTCTCATTCTCCTTGGTATGCCTACATTTTTTTTCTTTATATGACGAGTTGGTTCACACAAAGAGATGCTAATGGAATTGCTATGCTCAGGGAAAGTCGGTTTTTGTTGGCAGTATTTTATACAAACAGCCATTCCGCAAATAAGGAGACGCTATTTCCCGCTCGGCTATGTTTGGCCATCGCCGTGACTCTCCTCCTTAGCCAAGAGACGTAGTTAAAGTTATATACATGTTGGCGACACTATAAACACCTCTCCCTCTACCTTTCCTCGGCTCCCTCCCTCCCCCCACCCTCCGCCACCCAACCTTCTTCAATAACCCCCAATTAGCCTGATTCTGCAGATTGCAGTCGCTGTAACTGGGAACTTTGCTTTTACGAAAATGCTCAGATCAAATTATCTTCATGAAGCTGCTTTTTTTTCCATTTCGATTTCCTCCCTGCATTTTTCACTCATGCTTCTTTGCCAAATAATGAAGTTTGGGATTTTTACTGCGTCATTTTTCTACCTCCCTTTTCAATGTCCCTTTTTTCGGTTCATTTCGCAGATTCGCTTCGGAAAGTGGTCTTCTGGAAGCGTCGTTGCAACGGGGTGTCTTCGTAGCTTATTGGTGCACTGCGACCTCTACACACGCTGCCGTAGTCCATTTCCATGTTAAATAAACAATAAAGATATGCAAATGGGGGATAAAGGTTGGCTACCTTTGTTACCCTCCGTCTGCCGTCCATTAGTTGCGTTTGTGTGACAGTGATTCGCGTTTGGTCGACAATGCTCGTTTTTTTCCCCTCTACATTCAGTTAAATTTATTCTTTTAGATTTTATGCGCCTTTCCTCTGTCTCAATCGTTTCCTCCTGAGTTGTCTTTTGTTATTTGTTAGCATTCCCTCATCCTTCAACAAAGGACACTTTCATCAGCCACTGTTGCAATATTTATAACAGGTTATTCCAGTTGCAGCTTTATATCTGCGATTGGGTAAAAATCTTTTTTTTTTTCTTATACCTTCATCATCATCATCATCATCATCGCTTCTAACTCCTTGAGACGCGGATTCGCTTTTCTTCATTTTTATTTTTGTTCTTGGTGGGGCTTAGCGGAGGGGAGTTGTTTTCTTCGCTCCTTTTTTTATTAGTGTTTTCTTATATTGTAACTAACACTAAGGTTTTTGCATGTCATCTATTTTTAGCGTCTTTTTCTTTTATCCCGTACTTCACTTTGATATTCCCGTCCCCCGCTTCTTTTGTTCCTTTCATCCTGTTTGTGTTTTCTGTCGCTCAGATTTGTATTCTGTTTCGCATTTTTACGACGTCCTGTTATGTGGTATTTGCTCACGCAATTCTCATTTCTCTCTATTAATCTTTTTTATATTTCTTCAGTCTCTTTTCCTTTGATGTTACACAGAAGTGTGCGCGATCTATTCCTCTTTTTCATCGAATGCTTGTGGATTTATATTTTTAAATAGCCATCTATGCAAGTTGCATTCTTTTATCGTCTTCTTATTTTATTCACAATTTCCTTTTTTTCTCTCTTTTACCTTATTACCATCTCGAGATTGTTCTCGTTACATTGCCACCCCAGTGTTTTTTCTGCATTACAATCTCGTTTTTTTTTTTTTTTTTTTTTTTTTTTTTTTTGTTTTTTTTTTTTTTTTTTTTTTTTTGCTACATTACTACCTCCTAAGTTTTTCTAGCGACTGATACCTCTTAAGGTTTTGCTACATTGCACGTCTAGTTTTTTTTCTTTAAATTAACACCTAAATCTTTTTGCTACATCGTCATCTTGGACTAACTTTTGTGTGCAACATTAACATTGCTAATTTAATTTCGTTGTTGCTTCATTATCACTTTTTTTTTTTTTTAGCTACATTACCTTCTCAAAGTTTTTTTCTGTATTGATACATCTTAGGTTTTTTTTTTTGCATTACCATATCTAAGATTTTTGCTGCATTGCCACCTGAGTTTAGTTTATATTCTTTTCTACATTACCATCTCTCTCTCTCTCTCTCTTCTCTCTCTCTCTCTCTCGGCCACATTGCCACTTGAGTTTTATATTCTTTTCTACATTACCATCTCTCTCTCTCTCTCTCTCTCATCGCTCTCATCTCTCTCTCTCTCTCTCGCTACATTGCCACCTGTTTATATTCTTTTCTACATTACCATCTCTCTCTCTCTCTCTCTCTCGCTACATTGCCACCTGAGTATATTCTTTTCTCATTACAGTCTCTCTCTCTCTCACATCGGCTACATTGCCTGAGTTTATATTCTTTTCTACATTAACATCTTTCTCTCTCTCTCTCTCTCTCTCTCTCGGTCTCATCTCTCCCTCTCTCTCTCTCTCTCTCTCTCTCTCTTCTCGGCTACATTGCCACCTGAGTTTATATTCTTTTCTACATTACCATCTCTCTCTCTCTCTCTCTCTCTCTCTCTCTCTCTCTCTCCTCTCTCTCGGTCTCTCTCTCTCTCTTCGGCTACATTGCCACCGTGAGTTTATATTCTTTTCTATATTACAGTCTCTCTCTCTCTCTCTCTCTCTCTCTCTCTCTCTCTCTCTCTCTCTCTCTCTCGGCTACATTGCCACCTGATTTATATTCTTTTTCTACATTACCATCTCTCTCTCTCTCTCTCTCTCGTCTCTCTCTCTCTCGTCTCTCTCTCTCTCTCTATATATATATATATATATATATATATATATATATATATATATATATATATATATATATAAGTCATATCACATTACCGTGATTCATATACATAGATCGCTACAATGTCCTTTAATATCTAATTCGCTCTACCTCGGAACTAATATATTTTCATATATGCTTAACTGAAGGGAATTTTTTTTTTTTTTTTTTGTTTTTTTTTTTTTTTTTTTTTTTTTTCCTCGATAATAGATTTACCTGTACTTGGGCGCGAACGCAGGTACATTATAAATCCAGGAACGTCAGTGGAGCGATACCACCCAGCTACCGCGAGAGGCTTTAAAGGTTTATGTCTCTCTCACCTCAAATACTTTCTCGCGTAAGTATTCGTTGGTTTGGAGACAACATCAACCCGCCTCGACTCCGGTAGTTAAGTAGCGCTTTTGACAGCACGTAGCATTTACATAAGTCCATATCACATTACCGTGATTCATATACATATATCGAGCTACAATGTCCTTTAATATCTAATTCGCTCTACCTCGGATTAATTTATTTTCATATATGTTTTAACCGAAGGGGAAATTTTTTTTTTTTTTTTTTTTTGATTTTTTTTTTTTTTTTTTTTTTTTTTTTTTCTCGATAATAGATTTAACTGTACTTGGGCGTGAACGCAGTACATTATAAAATCCAGAACGTCAGTGGAAGCGATACCACCCAGCTACCGCGAGAGCTTAAAGGTTTATGTCGTCTCTCACCTCAATTACTTTCTCGCGCTGAAGTATTCGTTGGTTTGGAGACAACATCAACCCGCCTCGACTCCGGTAGTTTAAGTAGCGCTTTTGACAGCAACGTAAGCATTTACATAAGTCATATCACATTACTGTGATTCATATACATATAGATCTAACAATGTCCTTTAATATCTAATTCGCTCTACCCTCGGAATTAATATATTTTCATATATGCTTACCGAAGGGGAATTTTTTTTTTTTTTTTTTTTTTTTTCTCGATAATAGATTTACCTGTACTTGGGCGCTCGAACGCAGGTACATTATAAAATCCAGGAACGTCAGTGGAAGCGATACCACTCAGCTACCGCGAGAGGCTTAAAGGTTTATGTCGTCTCTCACCTCAAATACTTTCTCGCGCTGAAGTATTCGTTGGTTTGGAGACAACATCAACCCGCCCTCGACTCCGGTAGTTAAGTAGCGCTTTTGACAGCACGTAGCATTTACATAAGTCATATCACATTACCGTGATTCATATACATATATCGAGCTACAATGTCCTTTAATATCTAATTCGCTCTACCTCGGAATTAATATAATTTTCATATATGCTTAACCGAAGGGGAATTTTTTTTTTTTTTTTTTTTTTTTTTCTTTTTTTTTTTTTTTTTTTTTTTTCCCCCTCGATAATAGATTTACCTGTACTTGGGGGCGAACGCAGGTACATTATAAATCCAGGAACGTCAGTGAAAGCGATACCACCCAGCTACGCGAGAGGCTTAAACCTTTAAGCCTCTCGCGGTAGCTGGGTGGTATCGCTTCCACTGACGTTCCTGGATTTATAATGTACCTGCGTT
>NC_087217.1:57006927-57031927 GCF_015104395.2 Macrobrachium nipponense | reverse complement strand
CTTGAGGGAAAGGGCAGCAGCGGAAGGGGGAGGGGGAGGGGGAGAGAGGAAATGGGTGGGCAGGGCGAATAGAAACTTGAGGAAATGGAGAAGGAGCAGAAGGGAGAAAAATAGGAATGGAGGAGGAGGTAGAAGGATAATAGGGGTTGGAGGAGGAGGATGGAGGCAAAAGAGGATAAGAAGGAAGGAGGAGTTGTTAAGAAGAACAGGAGAGGAGGAGGAGGAAGCGAAGAGGTATAGAAAGGGAGGAAGGAGAAGTGAAAAAGAGAGCAATGATGGAGGAGACAGATCAGATAAAAAAAAAGGATAAAGACGATGATGAAGAATAGAAAATATAAGTAAAAGAGACTGTGAATGGAACGGAGGGGAGGTGGGGGATGAAAGAGAAAGAGAGAGAAGAAAGAAAGGAAGGAGAAACGAGAAAAAAGATGAAGAAGGTGAGAAAGAATGCGAAAGATAAATGGAAAGATGATCATAAGAAAAGGAAACATGAAAATAAGCACAAAAATGGAAATATGAAATATTGATGAAAATAAGAAAGGAGATGAAGGAAATAAAAAATGAAAATATTGAAATAAAAGAGTAATAAAAGAAAAGATGAAAGAAAATAAGAACCTAGGATAGCAAAAATATAATAAATATGATATAAGAAGCAAAAGGCCGATGAATGACGATAAGAACGAAAAATGGAAAATTTAAAATCAAAGATGATAAGAAGAAAAGGAGACAAAGAAAATGAGAGCCGAGAATGGAAAATATATAAGATAAAAGATAATGATTAAAAAGGGAGTTACAGGAAATAAAAAGCAAGAATGGAAAAGATAAAATAAGTGATAAGAAGAAAAGGAGAAAATAAGAACGAAAAACAAAATGGAAAACATAAAGAAAAATTAATAAGAAAAAAGAAGATGAAGGAAATAAGAAACGCAAAGGCAAAAGAGAAGGGAGATGATGCGTAGATTATTGTAAAAGATCGATAGGAAAATTCCCATAGTCAGGATCGGATAAATATTCCCTTTGTAAATTAGATTGTACGCCATGTGTTGTTGTTTTTATCGAGAGAGAGAGAGAGAGAGAGAGAGAGAGAGAGAGAGGGAGAGAGAGATGCCGGGGGGTGGGGGGGTGGGGGGGGTTAGTGGCGGGGGGCGGGGGAGAGACATATTACTAACCTACAAGTTTTTAATAGAGGATAGCCAGTATAGATTACGTTTTACGCAAATTATGGTGCTGTTTTATTAAGAGAGAGAGAGAGAGAGAGCGGGTGAGGGTGTGAAGACGTATTATTAACCTACAAGTTTTTAATATAAGATAGTCAGTATAGATTACTTTTTACGTGATATTTGGTGCTGTTATTGATACAGAGAGAGAGAGAGAGAGAGGTTGTTAAATAAGTAATTTCAAATAAAACAGGTGAATACAGAAAATAAGAAGAGAGAGAGAGGGTGTAGACGTAATATTAACATATCAAGTTTTTAATAGAAGATAGCTAGTGTAGATTACTTTTTACTCAAAATATGGCGCTGTTATTGAGAGAGAGAGAGAGTGAGTAGTTATTACAAGAAATTTCAAATAAAAACAGGTAATACAGAAAGAGAGAGAGGTTGAAGACGTAATATTAGCCCACAAGTTTTCATTGAAGATAGGCAGTATAGATTACTTTTTACACAGAATAAGGTGCTGTTATTGATAGAGAGAGAAAGGTAGTGAGTAGGAGAAATTTTGAATAAAAACGGGTATTACAGAAATAGGAAAGAGAGAGAGAGAGAGAGAATCCCCAAAGTAAAATATGGTCACATTTCAGAGAGGGGGGTGGATGAGAAAGAGGCCAAGATTGAGCGAGAGAAATCCATTTTGCGCCTCTCCAAAGGGAAGAGGCGACATGAAAATATTTTCGTATTTTTAAGTCAACTTCCAGCGAATTGCCTCCTTCCGAGAGATACCAAAGGTTATCATCATCCCTGCGCGAATTGCCACCAGAGATTGTGTTATGTCATTACTTCCGACGGACGACGACGACGATCTCGTATGTGAGAAAAGTCTCAAGTTGTTTGTCAGTCGTTCGTGTCGCCATAATGCACGTACGTACTTATCGCACGCACGATCACACCAGCGTTTTATATATATATATATATATATATATATATATATATGTGTGTGTGTTGTGTTGTGGTGTGTGTGTGTGTGTGTTAATATATATATATATATATATATCGAGCTATAAACAAATGTCCCTTTAATATCTAATTCGTTCAACCTCGGAATTAATATATTTTCATATACGTTTAACCGAAGGGGAATTTTATTCGGCGATAATAGAATTGCCGGCCGACGGCCACGAACCATCGACATGATCAATTCCAGGACTCGGCGGGGTTGAGCTAAAGCTTCACTGCCAGTCATGAATTGAAGATGTCGATGGTTCGTGGCCGTCGGCCGGCAATTCTATTATCGCCGAATAAATTCCCCTTCGGTTAAACATATATGAAAATATATTATTCCGAGGTAGAGCGAATTAGATATTAAAGGACATTTGTAGCTCGATAGTATGTATATGAATCACGGTAATGTGATATGACTTATATATATAATATTGATATATATATATATATATTTATATATATATACATATGTGTGTGTGTGTGTGTGTGTATCTGCTAACCCCATGGCTCCAGAGAAAACAGAAATACAACGGTCACCGTCAAGTTCATACATATATATATTATATATATATATTATATATATATATATATATATATATATATATATATATATATATATATATATATAGTATATATTTGCTAACATGGGATGGCTCCAGAGGAGAACAGAAATACATCGGTCACTGTTAAATTCATATTTTTTCACTTCTGCTTCGTGCTGAAAACTTCCATACCTTTAGCCACATCATAAACCAATAAAAAAGGCTCATTAGCATTGGGTCGAAGCCCCTGCGTACAGTGCGCCAAGATAGGACCCTAGCACGCATTTTTACGCTCACTTAACTTCTATATTCCGTCTGTCAGGCTCATTTTAGAATTTCCACTCCGTTCTCTTACGTAAGATTTCCCGAATTATACACTCTAAACACGAAACTATTTTTCTGCTCTATTAGCACATGACCAAACTACCTCAATACGCTCTCGTCTGTCCTTTCATCTTAGCAAATCTGTTTACCACTTGTACGTATTTCCACATTTTTAACCCTTTCATTTCATCTTACGCCGCGTTTACCTTGCAAACAATTCATCTCGGCACTTTTAACCTTTTTTCCTTTGATCCACACTTCACTTCCTTAGAGGAGAATGTGCTCAACAATCCCTACATCATTCCCAACATGGTGGATTTAGTCACTAAATCTCTTCGTAATGTTTGGCTTACACCCTGGTATTTTTTTTTTATCTTATTTTATTTTATTTATTTATTCATTTATTTATTTGCTTTTATTTTTTTTGGCATTGTTCGGTGTCTTATCTCCTCTCCTTGGAACATCATTTAATTATATTTACTCGCACATACCTGTACGAATTAGCCACTTCTGTCACTCCACCGTTCATATTCACATTAACTACTTCACCATTCTGGCTTGTATTTACCTTCAGAATATTATTCTTGCTCACATCCACTACTTACTGCTTCTTGTAAACTTTCTCAGACTCTCACCATATTCCGCAGCTTCTCCCTCACCAACCTCAGTCAGTACAGTATAAATTGACAGTTTAAATAATTCCACAATCCATTCCAACTCATTTCTTATTCATAACAGCTTTCCACCTATCTAAGACCCTGAATATTCGCATCATCATTTACGGTCTGCTCTATGATCAAGAGCCCGTGCTGGCATAAGGCCAGCTAAATCTAAAACAACAACAATCTCATCACCTTATCCATAAAGAATCATTTATATACCAAGGTAGTTACTCTCCCGCCTACATATTTTAAAGTACCCTTTGCTTCCACAATAAAAAAAATTTATTACTTAACAACTTGTCTTCTAGACGAGATATCCTTGTCGTCGTCTTCATGGCATTTTTTCAGTATTCTGTAAGCTTTTTATTTCTAGCTTAGATATGCCGTATTCATCGTTTTTCACTTAACTTTTAAACTTATATAATCGAATCACAAACACTTGCTTTGTACGTAGTACATTATCATGTATAAACCCATACTGCTCTTCAGCTGTCAGCCCTTCTGTCATCTGCCTACCTTAGTAGACCTAGTTACATTAAGCCTTTGCATTATTCTCTATTGGGTTTATCTCTATTACGCAGTGGAACCAAGTTCCCCTCAACCCATCATTTTTGAATTTAAACATAATACTTACATACCTTCCTATTACGCTGTCCTCACTATAAGTCGTCATCATATATATATATATATATATATATATATATATATATATATATATATATAATGTGTGTGTGTATATTTATTTATTTAAATATATGTATATACACACACACACACACACACACACATATATATATATATATATATATATATATATATATATATATATATATATACGTGTGTATACTACTTTGAATCTCGTGTCTGAACTTTTAACACAAACAATAACACCATGAACGAATTATATTTTGCCGTATTTGCAAAAAATAAATAAATAAATAAAATAAATAAAATAAGTAATAAATAAATTCATTACCTTAATTACTCACCGCTTACAAAAGCAGAAAGAGGGACGTCCAGATCTCATTGTGAAACGCACATCCCTCGTCATAATTTATTTAACGAATAACTGAGCAATTACAGCAACCTCTGTGAATGTGATTCATTTGTAATCATTCGGATTAGGAACAGCTCAGTTGCTGAAAATTTGCCCCGCCACATGGCGTATTTGTCGTTTAATAACTTAGTCTTTTCGGGATCACGGCAGTTTCTGTCAGCTTCCCTTTTTTCCTCTCAACAAAAAATTAATTAATGGCTCGTTTTTATCTTCAGCCGACGACAGGAGTCGGTATCCGAGTAACAAAAGGACCTCCAGAACTTGGAAGTGTATGCTGTAGTTTTACGTCACGAAAAGTCCGCCGTGTTTTTGACACCATTTCGTTACGTAGCTCTCTTGGGAACAATTACCATGGGTCAGCTGGCGTTTCTCAGCTTCGTTTCCTTCCAAGATAAGTGACTTAATTAATGGTTTGTTTTTCACCTCTGTAAGGTTCAAGTCGATAATTGGGTACAGACTGATGTGCTGATCTGTCAAAAAAAAAATAAATAAATAAAATAAATAAATAAACAAATGAAAAATAAAAGAAAAGTCATATCGTATTTATTGAAAATTTGCCATCTTTTCGACAAGAAATGGTTAACTTTAACCTTAAATCCAATAAACTACTGAGCTAGAGGGCTGCAATTTGGTATGTTTGATGATTAGAGGGTGGATGATCACACACATTTCCAGCTCTGTAGCCTCAGTAGTCATTAAGATCTGAGGGCCGAAAGAAAAAGTACGTACGGACAAAACCATCCCAATAGTTTTATTCTGCAGAAAACAAAATCTTGAAAGACTTTCTCGGTATTCCGATTTCTGAGGTTTGACTCTTGAGTTGAGACAGCAACCACAGTTAGCGATACAGATGTCCCGGCCAATTAAGCAAAACAGGTGAAAGATCGTGATTTGGAGCGTCCATAGCCACCCTGATAATACTGTAAAATTGGATCAAAGAATTCCAATAAATCTTGCAACTCGATCCCCCAACACGCTCCAGTCCGAGTGGGAAAATAAATCTGCACTCTACGATAGCTTGATAAATCTGATGCAAGAAAAGAAAGAAGATTTAGAAGAATAAAATAAATCTTTAGCCCATCCACGTGTTTCTACGAAGCTGTGTATAAAATTCAATAAAAAAGAAAAAAAACTGGAAAAAAGACCCGGGTCGTCATCTATTATGGAGGCAATCCCCGACACCGATACAGATGTGTGGACGGGACGACTTGGAAAAAAAGGGGTGAGGTGGAAAAAAAAAGGGGGTGAGGGAAGGGGGGGAGGAATTAATGGAGCGAAATAACGGCTGAATTATGAAAAAGAGAGATTACACACCATTACGGTATTTCGGTACTTCTAGAGCCCGGCCGTGGAATTAACGACCATATGAATTAACGACCTCACCGGAGGATTAATGACCTTTTTCCTGACCTTCCTCCCACATCTTGAGCCATTTTTCTCCCGGATATTAAAAAAAAGGGGGGGGGGGGGGCGGGGTCGAGATCATAACGCGATTATTCATCTGCTTACACAACCTTGCGCTCAAAAACCGTGCAAAAATACTGAGAGGATGGTTTTTTTTCCCTCTCTATTTGCATAATGGAGAATGGGGAGCGCTGTTGCACCTTGTTTGATCAGCGTATCATCAATAGGTCTGTCTGTCTATCTGTGTGTATGTCGATCTGTCTATTAATGTTTCGTGTTCCCTATTACCTTCAGTTACTTCTTCGATTAACGCCATATTCTTTGGAAGCTTGAATTTCTAGTCAGTGGACCCCTGTAGGCTTTTCATGTAAATAGGGTTCATCTTGTGAATAATAATATAATAATAATAATAATAATAATAATAATAATAATAATAATAACAACTTGTTCCCGAACACCCGATGTAAACCTCAGGAATAATTCCAACTGGACCTGTTACTTCGGAGGGAATGGACACAAACATAAATGTATGTAGCTTGTACAATATATGTATATATACGTATATATCTGTGTGTGTGTATTTGCACACATGCCCACGCATACATATATACATACATTTGTTTAAGTATTTAAGGTCTACATATATGAACACCATACACACTTATGTATATATACATATATGTTTGCATATAAATTATATGTGTATATATATATATATATATATATAATATATATATATATATATATATATATATATATATATATATATATATATGTGTGTGTGTGTGTGTGTGTGTGTGTGTATACGCGCGCGCGCGAGAGAGAGAGAGAGAGAGAGAGAGATTGGCAAAAAAGAACTCTACGGTAAAACAGAAAACACTTTGTTCTGATATTACCAGAACGTTCAGCAATAATCTGAAAAGTTCGTAAAATGTTCCAGGCATATCAGAAAATCCTTAAAATGTGGAGGAAGACTTATGAATATAGTCATCTCCGTAAATTTTACCACACCCCCGGCATCGTTAATTTTGAATCTCAATAAATTATAAAGTAATATTGGAAATCTTTACAGCAATAATTATCGTGCAAATTGCGTGGCATCGGCTAATAATGACGCCCATCTCTTATATATAAATCAAATATACATATATATATATATATATATATATATATATATATATATATATATATATATATATAGTATATATATATATGTGTGTGTGTGTGTGTGTGTGTGTGTGTGTGTGTGTGTGTATACATACATGAATATATACACAAAGCAAAGGAGCATATTAAAACGCCAATTATAGAAAGTAGTACTATATTTCAGAGACTTAATTTCTATATTTTGGCGTTCTTATGGGCTCCTTTTATCAAGATGGAATTCTGTTGCAACAAAACATTTTTGCCAGTCATAAATATATTATGTTATATGTAGTTATATGTAGTTATATATATATTATATATATATATATTGAATATATATATATAACTATATATATAAATAATTGTGCGTGATTAGATAGGTAAAGTAGTACACATATGTCCGAATGTAAAGAGCGGTTTTTAGTAAGAGAGTAAAGGAAATAACCGCAGAATTGTGATCCCGCGTAAAATGTGTGCGCTTAAGGCGGTTGATATTTCATTTCAATGTAAAGTGAGCGAGAGATTAAACATGAGGACATGCTTGAGAAGAGAAAAGGAGAAGAGGGATATTCAAATAAAAAAAAGAAATAAGATGACGATGGCTTTGGAATTAAAATGGTCTGAACGTCAAGAAGAACTTTGTGTCTGTAACATTAAACCGTTTAGTTTTTTACAGACGAGAAGCGGTGGACTTGCTCCTGATGTGGCTTCAGTAAAGAGTTGCTGGAAGTAGCTGTGAGGTTGTGAATTCTTAAATTAACTTTTAATAACCTTTACTTGGAGCAGTTACTTTTGTTTTTGTTATTTTTGACCCCTCTCTTAGGTGGCATGGCTGATTAGTGAATAATGTCCTTAAAATATATATATATATATATATATATATATATATATATATATATATGCATATGTATATACTATGTATATACATATATATATACTATATATATCATATATATAATATATATGCACACTCATGCACATATACATAAATATATGCTACACACACTCTGCACATATACATCCATATATGCATCACACACACACACATATATATATATATATATATATATATATATATATATATATATATATATATTATAAAGTATTATTCTTATGAAATGTTAGCCAGAATGGTGTATCGGTTTTGGTTCCCATTATCTCATATTTTATTTATTTATTACCTTTTCTTATATTCTCTCTCTTCTCTCTCTCTCCTTCTCTCTCATCTGTCGCTCTCTCTCTCTCTCTTCCTCTCTCTCTCTCTCTGCAGGCTGATTTCCCTTCGTACTCTCTTGTGTTTATAGTCTGTTGACTCTTTCCATAAGGATTTTCGATGAAGATTTAACGAGAGAGAGAAATTAAAGAAGCTATCTTCATTGTCGTATGCTGGTATTTGTAGACTGTTCAAAAGGGATTTTTGTCAATGACACCTCGAAGTATAGGCTATGAGAGAGAGAGAGAGAGAGAGAGAAAATGTGTATACTGTTCAAAAGTAATATTTGTCCACGTCTTTATTAATGATAGACTTTTTGTATGAAAGAGAGAGAGAGAGAGAGAGAGAGAGAGAGAGAGAGAGAGAGAGAGAGAATGATGCTTAAAAGTTTAATGCTGTTCAAAAGTAATTTTGTTTATTTTTATATTTATTTTTTTTTTTTGCTCGTCAGTATCGACGAAAGACCATTTGAATTTGAGAGAGAGAGAGAGAGAGAGAGAGAGAGAGAGAGAGAGAGACCAGATTAAAATTTCTTTACTGTTCAAAAGTACTTTTTTCTACGCCACTGTCAACAACAAAGTTTGTGTGGTTGTGTATGAGAGAGAGAGAAAGAGAGAGAGAGAGAGAGAGAGATCGAGAGAGAGAGAGAGGAGGACACACGATAAAAATCAGAATTGGCAGAAGATCTGTAAGACTCGTAAAAACGTCGGAGGGGGAGCCCGAGATCGTGGTCTGCATATTTGGACGTTTTACGACCTTCTGCCTGTGAATATATATACCAAAAAATGTTATTGTCAGTGCGGTAACGCGAGGGGCGGATCTAGAGGAGACTGGGGTAGAGGGGATAACGACCCCCTCCCCGTTTCCCCTCACATTCCCCCTTCCCGGCGACTTGTATTAGGTTGGTTTTATCGTTTCTTCGGTGGGCGTAGGGGGGAATCGTAAGGAGTTCTGGGAGTGTTATGGCCGATGCTCCAACGTAGTATTGCGATCCATGCACGACTTACGAAGGCTCGATTTTGGTGGAAGAGAGAGAGAGAGAGAGAGAGAGAGGAGAGGAGGACGAGAGGGAGGGATGGGGGAGGAGGAATGTATGGAACGAGTGAATGGAACATATGAGAATTATTTTAGGTCATATTTCCATTTGAAAATTAATTCAGACACGCCACCCAGTGAAACAGGGTGATCATGAGGGTTTATCGTAAGCTGTCTGGATAATTAGAATTACAGTTTATGGTAATGAGTCGGTCAGTAATGAATTTGGTGGATGATGAGAACCGGTGTGTTTTCAGCAATTCGGTATTTTCAATATATGCGTTCTTTCTCTCCAAGTTCTTCATGAACCGGAGTAACATGGGTGGTTTTATAATTAATGTGTGACGATATTGTTAACATCAAGGTCAAACACTAAGGTCGAGGGTCAGTCTCAAGTTTGATATGGCTGCAAAGAGCAGTCTGTAAAGACACCTGCAGACATAAGCTGTAGGATTCTTCAGCTTCAGGGTAACTATTCATGCGACTAACTTCAAGGTCAAAGGCCAACCAGGAACCTTAAAAATTGAAGTGGAGTTTTCATCTGTATTTAACTTTCAGAAATTTGCTGTGATTCGCTGTGATATTTATGCATAATGATATCAAAATTAAAGGTGATCCTAGATTATAATAATTGTTATGTTGTTATCAGAGCTGCGCCAACAATTTTTAATCATTCAGGCCTTTAGGATGGTGCATAGTGAAGGCTCATGAAATATTGATATTAAAATTACTGACACGTCAAATGCAGATAACTTGACTGGGTCAGCCAGGGTCTTTGATGGGCTGTTGTAGAGATTCACTAGCACTGTTGTAGAGATTCACTAGCAATTTTATACTGATGGCATAATAGTTCTTGCGTCATCATTTTACACCAACATAGGCAGTATTTTAGATCAGTGGTTCTTAACCTTTTTATTACCACGCCCCATCGAAGAGTTGGTCCTAACTTTCCCGCCCCCCTTGCATCTACGGGTGGAATTCCTTCCCAGGTTTAAAAGGAAACCTTTAAAAAAATGAGAAAGAGAATAGGTTTCGAGGGATAGGAAGGGAGGTCAATAATTACAAAACATGATCATCCCAAGAGTCTAACTAGAGTAGTAGACTGTAAGAAAGTAACGTTACAAGGCGTCACTTTTCATATCTTTTCATAACTTCTGAATATTAGTCCTCACTCCATGTTAACAGAATAACGAATATAATTAGATTTTTCATTATTCCCCAGGGCTCGCGCCTCCCCCTCCCCTGGAAATTCCTGACGTCCTCCTAGAAGGGGGCGCCCCCAGGTTAAGAACCACTGTTTTAGATGATACTGCATCCAAACGCAATTGTCAGTCAATTGATAAACTCGGGTCGGATTCAGAATGTATGCCAAGACATCCATGGATACCAGATTTTTCTTTTTGGCATCCATTCGTGTTTTAAGAGCAAACCAAGTTCCCCAGATGCATGGGGAGGTAAGATTGGCGATTTTCCTTTTATTCAAATGCTAATGAAACATAATCAGATTATTATGATAATTTTGGCGTGCATTCAGAATCTGGCAGATTAAATGGGAAGGAAAATAAGGAAATCATTCTTAGAGGTATCAAGAAACTGCTAAAGATAATAAGATTTAATCTGAGTAAATGTCAAAGAGACTAGTTATTGAAATTTATTATATTTATTTTTTTTAATGTGGGTACTAGCGGGACAGGCAACTCATGGCATTATTGCTTCCATGCCTAATAAAAACAAGGGATAAAAGATGGATAAACAAAGTCAGTTCGGCCTGTTAAACAAGGAAATGATAAAAAATTGCACTTCAAAAAATAAAGGTTACATGAATGAGGGAAATCAGAGATGATAGTCATTGCTTCGCGCTATGTGTGCATACATTTTATGTCAAGCACTTTTTTTTTTATGCTTAAACCCTCCGTTACGAACGTTTTTGAAAAGGGGTAAAACTTCCAAAAGGCTCTTGCTAACCATTTCTAACCGAAAAGGACGATTTTCCTACAATCTTGTTATCGTAGTTATCCCACTGCGGTGGGGGGACTCTCGCCCATTCTTAAGAACCAACATCTTCGACCACAGATCTTGTGATGTCAGTTTGCATGGACGAGTGAATATAAGTAAATTCCTTTGGAACCTTTCTATCTTCCAGATACACCTTACACGCCGAGATTGGTCAGTTTGTTTACTTCTTTTCGTCTTCAGTTGGAGTGTCTCTTATACGTCACTCCTTAGACTTTGTGAGGTTTGATCTATCAATACAAAATAAACTATTGTGAATAAGAAGGCCCGGACTGAATAAAGGGTCCGGAATCGAAGTCTTTGCAGACGAGGGTCTGAAGACCGCCACTAACGTTCAGTTATAACTGCACAGTTATGCATGCACAGTCGAATTGTACAGGCAAAATTTAACCCACTAACGTTCGGGCCAACTGTGCAGACATAACTGAACGTTAGTGAGTTCAGTTTTTGCCTGCACAGTCGGACTGTGCAGGCATAACTGCACAGTTATAACTGAAGCGTTAGTGGCGGCTTTTAGGGGAAATTGAAACTAACCCGTTAAGCTCTCGCAACATTCTTTTACAGCTGAATTTTCAACATTACCCTTCTTTTAGTTTTCTGTAAAAGACTATTGTTGAGATGTCTTTTTTGTCTGTCCATTTGCCCTTAGATCTTAAAACCTACTGAAGCTAGAGGGCTGTAACTTGGTATGCCAATCTTCCTCCCTCCAATCATCAAACATACCAAATTGCAGCCCACTAGCCTCGGTGGTTTTTAGTTTATTTAAGATTAAAGTTAGCCATGTTCGTGCGTCTGGCACCGCTATAGGTGATAACAACACAGCCACCCCCGGGCAGTGGCTGAGTCTCATTCACCATTATATGCTGTACAGACAACTCGACTGCGTTTACTTGTTTATTTTCACCGCACTTTTTCCTTGACTACCTTATGCATCAATTATATATACATAGTTACGTCTCTTATGACTTGCAACTGTTTCTAATTTCAGTTATCCGACCACTTTCTATTTTAGTTGTCTTTTCCATCAAAAGCTTTTGTTGGTTTGTGACCACATCGTTAATCTACATACCCATCTATTCATACATATATATATATATATATATATATATATATATATATATATATATATATACATACATACATACATATATATATATTATATATATATATATATATATACATACATATATATATATATATATATATATATATATACTACATATATATATATATATATATATATATATATATCTACTATATATATATATAGTATATATGACTGAGTCTGTGCGTGCTTGCGTGAGTCTGTAGGTTCGAGTGGGCCATGTAGGTAAACATATAGTATTTTGTCTATAAGGTGACATCTCTCACGCAAAATGTCAAACAACGCGTTGTGGCAATTTTAGCTTCGTGTGGAATGTTGACTCATAATGTCATTTCTCTCTCTCTCTCTCTCTCTCTCTCTCTCTCTCCTCTCTCTCTCTCTGTCGCTAAGTCTTCAAATGTCACCTCGATTTATAATATTTCATTTAAGCTTTATCTCGTATTTCAGATGTTTGTTTCTCTGTTCTTCAGCGTGAATAAGAATAATCTTTTATAGCAGAGTCGATGCATGTTGTATTATGCAAAAATCCCGGACGTCATGGAAATTTATCCTTGGCAGAATAAAAAAAAAATGAAATATTGAAACCGGGTATCGAGGGATGAAGAAATTATTGGCGCTTTCGTGAAATTGTAATGTGTTTTTTTTCTTTGAATGTATTCACAGGCACGATCTTTCGTTCATGTCTTGTATTATGCACATTTTATTTTCCCCTGATATATATATATATATATATATATATATATATATATATATATATATATATATATATATATATACTATATATATATAT
Source organism: Macrobrachium nipponense (assembly GCF_015104395.2). Classification (NCBI taxonomy): domain Eukaryota; kingdom Metazoa; phylum Arthropoda; class Malacostraca; order Decapoda; family Palaemonidae; genus Macrobrachium; species Macrobrachium nipponense. The sequence goes on along the minus strand of NC_087217.1, from coordinate 57,018,477 downwards.
ATTTAAGTATTCTCTCTCGCTTTGTATTATTCATAAACACTGACTTCTTACTTTCCGCTTCATTATTATTTTTTCTTTTTTTATGAACAGCGTATATCAGATTACCTCGACTTTTTTCGGTTGAATGTGACAATTTCTGCAAAGATTTTTTTAAATGGACTTACTAGGAAAGCATTGCTATATATTGTGTGTATGTGTTGAGAGAGAGAGAGAGAGAGAGAGGGAGAGCGAAAGAGACTCAGTCCTCTTTATCAGAGAATATGAAAGACCTAGGCCTACTTGGGAAAGATCTATGCGAAGGGAGGAGGCTGGGGAGATGAGCGGAGATTTGTGGAATTGGAAGCAAAGGGAAGCCATGAGAGGCCGAATTCCACTGAGGACCTTTTTGCATCGAAAGGCGGTGGAGATGATGTGATTATATATATATATATATATATATATATATATATATATATATATATATATATAAAATATATATATATATATATATATATATATATAGATATATATATGTTTATGTGCGTGTTTTCGGGTGTTATAGAAGTCTATGAAGAAAACAGTTTATGTGAAATTATATTGCGCGGAAATGATGTTGTAAACAGAGTGTAGCGCCTACAATAATGATCTGTGTATCTGTCAGTATTTAATGTCACAATAAGCAGCGCGTGATGAGAGAAGTTACAATGAAAAACGAGAACGTCAGAATGCAAGCGTAGGTGCAATTGCAAGCTCTTTTAGATACCAGGGTTCACGGATAAAGACGATAGAAATGACAGAGCCTAGTTGGGACTCTAGAAATGTTTGCAAGAACGCATTCTGGACGATAAATATGCACGAGATTAACTGAACTTTACGATATTGGAGAGATGTATATTTGTACCATTAAATAAAGGTACTAGGAGCGGTCAAATGCATGACGTTAGTGTAATGAAAGTAAACACTTGGTGACAGATTCCAAGCTTTATTCAATACATTACCAACTACCCCACATCTGTAAAACAGAAAAACAGACAACAATAACTAACAACATTCATGCACACATGAACACAAGCACATAACTTATGACAATCATGCTACAAAACATTAACATTAGAAAACATAACAATAAACAAAACATAAAGAAATAGTTTGATAGCTAGGACCTACCACAAATAATAATACTACATTCTCCCCTCCTAGAAAAATTCACTGTTGAACTAAACAAATGTATTGGTTTAATCCCATCCGTAGCGATCAGGAGGCCTTGACACACGAGTGGATCTTCTTAGCTCAGTGGGCTCACTGGGCACATGAGAATCACGGTTATCATGAGTTTGTGAACTGTCATGAGTTTGTGCATCCTGCACTCCAGGTGTAACATGAGTTTGTGCATCCTGCACTCCAAGTGTATTTGGGGACTCCATCTCTGAACGATTCAACCTGGTGTACAGGAATCATTGCACCCTCAGGACTTGGAGCTAAGTCACGAGTAGACACAGTTGATTCTCTTCCGTCTGGATATTTGACATTTGCATACATTGGGTTTGCATTCATGAGTTGAACCTGATCAGTTAACGGTTCATGTTTGCTAGACCTAACATGTCGTCGCAATAATACGGGTCCAGGAGTCAAAAGCCATGATGGTAATGCATTTCCAAGACTAGAGCGTCGCTGAAACCTAAAGAAACGTTCATGAGGGGTTTCATTGGTTGCTGTACATAAGAGCGACCGAACTGAATGCAAAACCTCAGGAAGTACTATCTCCCAGTGTTGAGTCTGAATTCAAGTCACGAGTTTCAAGTATTAAAAGAATAGATTTCCAAATAATACCATTGTATCTCTCAATGGCCGTTCCATCGGATGATAAGGTGTTGTTTTGCTTGTTGCAACCCCTTTCTGAGAAAGGTACATTTTCAGTTCCTGGGACATGGAAGAAGGACCTTGATCTGAATGAATAAAGCTAGGCATTCCACAAAGGCTAAAGATAGATTCAAGACATTTGATCACTGTTTTAGAATGCATGTTTGGACAGGGAAACACAAAGGGGAAACGAGAATACTCGTCAATAACCGTAAGAATGTACTTGTTGTTCGTGGTAGAGGGCAGAGGCCCCTTGAAATCAATACTAAGACGTTCCATTGGCTGGGTGGCCTTTATGAGGACTCCTTTTCCTGGACGATGGAGTTGCGGTTTTTGTTGTGCACAGATTTTACAAGAAGCACACACTCTTTTCACGTCATCTGTTTGAAAAGGGGAGGTTTTTGGATCGCACAAAGTGCAAAAGACGAGTGACCCCAGGATGGCAGAGGTTCTCGTGGATGTCAGTGAGATTCGACATTAAAGAAATAAAACAACAATAGGCACGAGTCAGGGTGTCCGGTGCAATATTCTGTTTCCCAGGACGATACTGTATGGTATAGCTGTACGATGCCAGCTCCAACCTCCACTCCTGTATCTTGTTATTCTTTATTTTAGTTCTCTTCCTGCTGTCTAACATGAACATCACAGATCGCTGATCAGTAATCAGAGTAAAATGTCGTCTCGCTAAGAAATGGCTCCACTTGCGAACAGCTTCAATAATAGCGGTAGCCTCCTTTTCCACTGCTGGATAATTGAACTCACTACCCTGGAGTGTTCTTGACATGAAAGCTACCGGCCGGTCACCCTGGTTTAAGACTGCTGAAACAGCAACTTCCGAAGCATCACACTCCACAACAAAGGGAAGGCTCTCATCCACAGACCTTAGTGAAACATCCATAAGTTGTTTTTTTTTTTAGAAGTTAAAAGCAGCTAGTGCTGGCTCACTCAGTGGAAAAGTTTTTGTGTTCACTAAGGGATGAATCATATCAGAAAAACGAGGGATCCATTTGGCATAATATGCAAACAACCCTTGAGCTCTTCGCAGAGACCCCATATTTGTGGGAGGCGGTAATTCTTGAAGGGGACGTAATTTGTCAGGGTCAGGCTTTATCACATTATTACCGACACAATACCCTAGAACATTGATTGTAGGAACAGACACAACCGATTTCACTTCATTGAGGGTAGACTTCCGTTTCCGAACCACCTCCAAGAACTTTTGAACGTTTTCATCATGTTCAGCCTGAGTTAATCCACCTTCAGTAATATTATCTAGATATGGAAAAGTATCTTTGAGGTTCTCATCTTCAACTAGTTTGTCCATAGCTCTTTGGAATGCAGCTACACCATTCGTGACACCAAATGGAATCCTACAAAACTGAAACAATTTCCCTGCACCCTCAAAAGCAGTGTACTTCCTCTCACTCTCTTTAATGCTGATTTGGTGATATGCACTCTTTAAGTCAAATGTGGAGAACACCTTATATTTTGCAAGGTCATGCACCATATCCTCTATCCTTGGGAGGGGGTATGCATCTAGTTCTGTGTATTGGTTAATGGTCTGGGAATAATCAATGCAAAGTCTCTTTTTGTGCCTGCCAAGTGGATCTTTGACTACTACAACCTGTGCTCTCCAAGGGAATATACTTGGCTCAATGATACCTTCAGATAGCAAATGTGATATCTGGTCTTTTACAAACAGCTGGTCATCCTGGCTATAGCGTCTAGATTTAACTGCAATGGGTTTACACTGTTGAGGCAAGTTTGGAAACAATGACGGTTCATCGATATCAGCTGTTGCTAATACACAGACAGGTTTGGCTCCAGTTATCTTTAAACTTGGTTTATTCCCTCCATATTGAAAAGTTATGCTCTGGTGTTGCTTTTGAAAGTCATAACCTAAGATAACATCACAACATAAATCCTTCAGGACCCCGAGCTGGATACGAGGATATCTTTCTGATCAAGATGCACTAAGTCTGCTGTAACAACCCAGGGGAACTAGCATTTAAAGATTTTGATGCCATTGAGACTGCTGTACCTACAGGAACTATTGTCAAATTTAGTTTCTGTGCTACTTCCTCATGTATAAAACTATCAGCTACAAGAATCAATTAGTGCCTTCAATGAATGGCCATTTACAGTGATGTTTGTAGCTGCATGTGAAAAGATTCTTTGGATAAGTGGCAGCTATTGTAAGCCAGTGTGGTTATAACAATGCAGCAATAGTACTACCTGAAGCCTTTGATTGTACAGACTTTTGCAAAATGACCTGTTTTACCACATTTGTTACATTTAACAGTACGTGCAGGACAACTCACTCTACCTGTACTGTGGAGTGCATTACCACAAAAATAGCATTTCCTCTTAGATAAGTAAGCAGCAGCAACAGATGAATCTCCAGGTGAACTTCTTTCTGCTTCTTCTTTTGTAGGCTGCTGCTGCTGGTCACCACTGGGCTGTGCCTGCCGCTCTGGAACTAAAGCAGCAGTATGAGGAATGGGTGGAGATGTATACGCGTCGGCACTACGCTGGGCAAGATCCAACGTAGGAGCTTGACTGTGTGCAGCCTCCAGGTTCAGTGACTTATTTTCTAGTAGGCACTGACGAATAAATGCTGAGGTAATACCATTGATAAATGCATCACGTACTAGCTCCTGCCGATATTGCTCAGCTGTGACTGCCTGGAAGTTACAATCCTTGCTTAGCTTATGTAGTTCCCTCAGAAATTCGTCAAGGGATTCTCCTGACTGCTGTCGTCGTGTCGCCAAAACATGCCTAGCAAAAACTTCATTCGGCAACTTGACATAAGCACTCTCCAGTTTTGGCGATTGCACTCTCAAAAGTAACTACAGTCTTCAATGAGTTCATACACACTCGGGGACACACAATTCACTAATGCCCTCAACTTGTCTGGTGCAGCATCTCCACTTTCTTCTATGAAGTGAAGTGAATGTTTTATGCCAGTGCTTCCACTCTTTGGCTGCAGTGGGTGAGCTGGGATCTGTGTCCAGTCTGGACGGCTTCAGCAGCTTGGCCATGATGGGTAATGTGTTGAATAAATTGTAATGAAAGTAAACACTTGGTGACAGATTCCAAGCTTTATTCAACACATTACCAAACTACCACATCTGTAACAGAAAAACAGACAACAATAACTAACAACATTCATGCACACATGAACACAAGCACATAACTTATGACAATCATGTTACAAAACATTAACATTAGAAAACATAACAATAAACAAAACATAAAGAAATAGTTTGATAGCTAGGACCTACCACAAATAATAATACTACAGTTAGCTAGAGTTAAAAGGTGTCTCATATGAGTAGATGATAATAATAATTAATAATAATTTTTATTTATTTGTTTATTATTTTTTTTTTATCACAGTCGTCCAATTCGACCGGGCGGTTTTTATAGTGTGGGGTTCCGGGTTGTATTCTGCATTCTTAGGAGTCCATCATTTTTGTCATTATGTAGGTTGTTTACTAAGAGCGCACTCTTCTGCATACCCATGATAATAATAATAATATAATAATAATAATAATGATAATAATAAATAATAAAAAGGCTAAGAAGCAAGAAAACAAGGGAGGAACTCAACGAGAAATACAAAGTACAAGAGAGGGGACTAAACAACAAAATAGAAGATGTAAAACAGAGGCTTAAGGCCAAAAGCACATAAGATCCAACGGTACATGAACAGGAATAAGGGATACCAACAGAACAAACTATTCGGAACCAACCAGAAAAGACTATACAGCCAACTAAGAGGGGAAGACAACCACCCAGAAATTCCTGAAGCCGAACCAAGTAAGAGACTCTGGGAAAACATATGGAGCAATCCGGTATCACACAACAAACATGCAACATGGCTCCAGGAAGTCAAGGAAGAAGAAACAGGGAGAATAAAACAAACAAAGATTCACAGAGATCACGACAGACACAGTCAAACACCAACTAAAGAAAATGGCCAAACTGGAAAGCCCCAGGTTCCCGATGAAGTCCATGGATACTGGCTCAAAAACTTCAAGGCCCTACACCCACGAATAGCAGAACAACTCCAGCATTGTATCTCAAATCACCATGCACCCAAATGGATGACCACAGGAAGAACATCCTTAGTACAAAAAGACAAGAGTAAGGGAAATATAGCCAGTAACTATAGGCCTATCACCTGCCTACCAATAATGTGGAAGTTACTAACAGGTATCAGCGAAAGGCTATACAACTACCTAGAGGAGACAAACACCATCCCCCACCAACAGAAAGGCTGCAGAAGGAAGTGTAGGGGCACAAAAGACCAGCTCCTGATAGACAAAATGGTAATGAAGAACAGTAGGAGAAGGAAAACCAACCTAAGCATGGCATGGATAGACTATAAGAACGCCTTCGACATGATACCACACACATGGCTAATAGAATGCCTGAAAATATATGGGGCAGAGGAAAACACCATCAGCTTCCTCAAAAATACAATGCGCAACTGGAATACAATACTTACAAGCTCTGGTATAAGACTAGCGGAAGTTAATATCAGGAGAGGGATCTTCCAGGGCGACTCACTGTCCCCACTACTCTTCGTAGTAGCCATGATTCCCATGACAAAGGTACTACAGAAGATGGATGCCGGGTACCAACTCAAGAAAAGAGGCAACAGAATCAACCATCTGATGTTCATGGAAGACATCTCAAGCTGTATGGTAAGAGCATCAAGGAAATAGATACCCTAATCCAGACTGTAAGGATTGTATCTGGGGACATCAGGATGGAGTTTGGAATAGAAAAATGCGCCTTAGTCAACATACAAAAAGGCAAAGTAACGAGAACTGAAGGGATAAAGCTACCAGATGGGAGCAACATCAAACACATAGATAAGACAGGATACAAATACCTGGGAATAATGGAAGGAGGGGATATAAAACACCAAGAGATGAAGGGACACGATCAGAAGAATATATGCAGAGATCAAGGCGATACTCAAGTCAAAACTCAATGGTGGAAATATGATAAAAGCCATAAACACATGGGCAGTGCCAGTAATCAGATACAGCGCAGGAATAGTGGAATGGACGAAGGCAGAACTCTGCAGCATAGATCAGAAAACCAGGAAACATATGACAATACACAAAGCACTACACCCAAGAGCAAATACGGACAGACTATACATAACACGAAAGGAAGGAGGGAGAGGACTACTAAGTATAGAGGACTGCGTATACATCGAGAACAGAGCACTGGGGCAATATCTGAAAACCAGTGAAGACGAGTGGCTAAAGAGTGCATGGGAAGAAGGACTAATAAAAGTAGACGAAGACCCAGAAATATACAGAGACAGGAGAATGAGAGACAGAACAGAGGACTGGGCACAACAAAAGCAATGCACGGACAATACATGAGACAGACTAAAGAACTAACCAGCAGATGACACATGGCAATGGCTATAGAGGGGAGAGCTAAAGAAGGAAACTGAAGGAATGATAACAGCGGCACAAGATCAGGCCCTAAGAACCAGATATGTTCAAAGAACGATAGACGGAAATAACATCTCTCCCATATGTAGGAAGTGCAATACGAAAAATGAAACCATAAACCACATAGCAAGCGAATGCCCGGCACTTGCACAGAACCAGCTTACAAAAGAAGCATGATTCAGTGGCAAAAGCCCTCCACTGGAGCCTGTGCAAGAAACATCAGCTACCTTGCAGTGATAAGTGGTACGAGCACCAACCTGAGGGAGTGATAGAAAACGATCAGGCAAAGATCCTCTGGGACTATGGTATCAGGACGGATAGGTGTGATACGTGCAAACAGACCAGACGTGACGTTGATTGACAAAGTCAAGAAGAAAGTATCACTCATTGATGTTGCAATACCATGGAACCAGAGTTGAAGAGAAAGAGAGGGAAAAAATGGATAAGTATCAAGATCTGAAAATAGAAATAAGAAGGATATGGGATATGCCAGTGGAAATCGTACCCATAATCATAGGAGCACTAGGCACGATCCCAAGATCCCTGAAAAGGAATCTAGAAAAACTAGAGGCTGAAGTAGCTCCAGGACTCATGCAGAAAAGTGTGATCCTAGAAACGGCACACATAGTAAGAAGAGTGATGGACTCCTAAGGAGGCAGGATGCAACCCGGAACTCCACACTATAAATACCACCCAGTCGAATTGGAGGACTGTGATAAAAGAAAAAATAAATAAAATAATAATAATAATAATAATAATAATAATAATATTATTATTATTATTATTATTATTATTATTATTATTATTATTATTATTATTATATTATTATTATTATTTAGAGACGATAAACCCCCATTCATATGGAAGAAGTCTACAAAGGGCCATTGACTTGAAATTAAGCTTCCAAAGAATATGATATAGCTGAAGTTTGGAAAGATTGTGAAGGCATAAAAGTAAGCTCTAATTCATTTAAAGCGTATTCAGGGTACCTCTTATTTTGTAAGGAGAGCGTTTATGTTACGATTGAAAACATCTTTTAACGATAAAAGCTAAGACCCAAGGAGAACTAAAATGGTTCGGATATGCATGGAGAAGATACATATATATTAGGTTGATAAATCAGATGTATAAATTTAAAGCCGCGTAAGAAAAATGGATAAAAAAGAAACTATGATGAATAAGGAAACAGAGAATGTATGATCCGTGTGAACTTCCCAGTGGATGCAAAGCCGACGAGAACGTGATATTGAAGAGGCTTTGTTTAACCAAGTGAACGGCTTGTAAGCTCTCTCTCTCTCTCTCTCCCTCTTTTCTCTCTATCTCTCTCTCTCTCTCTCTCTCTCTCTCTCCTCTCTCCTCTCGCTTTAACGTCAGAGTTCATACATATTTTATGAGGACTTGTAGTTGAATCGGTATTCATCTTTTCGTGATTGATTTGTGGAGATATGTAGCTTAGAACGATCCAATCTACATATCTCCACAGATCAATAGAAGTGTACGCAAATGATAGATATCACTCTTAGCCATAAGTCATTAAAAATTATTTATGACCTCGCGTCCTTTTCTCGGTAGAAAAATATATGAGCATCCATTTATCACATTTATTTGTATGTGCAAATTGTTGTACCTCCAAGGATCCCAGTAGGAAATTGGAAATACTCCTAAGTTAATTACAGCCATGGGATTTCGTGAAGGATATCAGACATTGATTCTGACCTTATAATTATAGATTTGCTTTAATACTTACTCCATGCGAGATCTATTACTGTCATGTTCCCAGTAATTACTGGTAGACGAGGCAGAATTTATTTGACGTGGAAGAATTGCAAAATAACACGTAATTATTATCAGGAAGTGCTATCCATCTTCATTATCCTCTAAAGAACTAATCACGGTTGAGATTTATAAAGTTGCAAACGCTCGTATGTTTAAAATTCGCAAAGTACGATGGCGATAAATTTCGAATTACGCCTGTAGTAATTTGCATATGTTGAGGCGTGATCATCACAGAAATTATTTATCTTACTTTGTCTTGTGAGTGTATGCACCTGATTATAAAGCTAAATATCTCTGTTTATGTAGGTATGTGCGATGAACCCTTTCTTGTTTGGGTAATAGCGACTGTATAATCTTGACAGTATTTGGCGTGTTGTAGTGTCTTGATTTGTTTAGTTTGAAGTTTAAATTTTGGTTCCGTTTTGTGCCACCAGTTGCAGCTCGAATTAGGCAGTGATACATTGCTTGACTTTCTCTATATTCTCAGATTTTATCGCCCCTCTGTACAGAACACGTCGGTTTGCTAAAGAAATAGCTTTGTAAATACATCATCAACACGCATTTACAGCAATGCGCAACTAGATGTTCAAGAGTTCCTAGGTGTGCGCTGATTCATTTAGTTGATTTTCTCTATATTCTTTACATTTTATCGCCCACACCCCCATCCCCCGTACAAAGCAAGTGGTTTTGTTAAGGAAATACGTTTATAAATACAATATTAACACCCATTCACAACTGTGCGCGATCTTGTGCGCAACTAGATGTTCGAGTGTTCTTAGGTGTGTACGGAGGCGTGAGGCGGAACCAAGAAGATCCCCTTGTGATACACCACTGCGTCGTTCCATTGGTAAACAGCTTTTGTGCGAGGGTCTCGGCGATTACCAACCCCAGCATGGGGCCTGAAAAGACATCCCTCCTGCTTTCGCACAAACGATGTTTGCCACTGCAATGGTGTCATTGTTCATTGTGTATTGACAGTTCCACAAGAGGTTCTTATGCGAACCGCCCACCTCTCTCTCTCTCTCTCTCTCTCTCTCTCTCTCTCTCACACTAGTGATTGCATTATCGTCACATTAAAGCTTGTCATGTTTTTTGTATGGATTCGGACCGTGTCGTTGTTATTGTTTCTTGTCTTGTTTCGCTGATGAATATATTAACACACACACACACACACACACACACACACATATATATATATATATATATATATATATATATATGCCAGTCCTGGAATTGACAGGTCGATGGTTCGCGCCTGTCGATCGCCAATTCTATTATCGCTTAATAAATTCCCCCTCGGTTAAACATATATGGAAATATATTCCAATTCCGAGGTAGAGCGAATTAGATATTAAAGGACATTTGTAGTTCGATATATATATATATATATATATATATATATATATATATATATATATATATATATATAAAGTGCATGCAGTGTTTTAAGTTATATTTATTTATTCATTATTCTCGATAGCATTTATGTCCATCTTAATATCTTGAATTTCATTCAATTTTCGTTTTTGTCTTGTACTGGCTTAGAGTTGAATGAATGAGTCTCAAGTCTTTTTAGGTCAACCTCGACGTCAAAGAAACCAAATTTAGGAAATCTGAGTAGCGTATTACGTAGTATTAAATGCAGTATTTGAATGTCCCTTATGTTCGCATGGAGAGAGAGAGAGTGAGAGAGAGAGAGAGAGAGAGAGAGAGAGAGAGAGCTATCCGATTGATGAGGATGAACTAATCGTGACTGTTGCGTAATGACAAAGGTCGGTATGGGACACTATGACACTTAATTGCTTTCAAAGTCAGTAACAAGTTACATTTAAAAACGGCTTACCGATCTGTTTTCAAGAACACATCGAAATGACTTATATTTAATGTTACTTTTATCTACGATTAACTTTGCTTCCCCTCCCCCCTCCCCCTCCCCCTCCCACCTCCCCCTCCCCCTCCCCCTTCTTTTTACCGGTGTTAACTGCAGTGGAAGCTTCCTAAACGAAGCTTACTGCTTCCTTGTAAGCAAGCCATATAATTTATTTAGCAACTAAGGTAACTTCTTCCTTATGAACAAGCCAGAGTTCCTCAGCAATTAGGCAACTTCTTCCTTGCGTACAAGCCAGTTCATGGCACACTTCGCTAAATTCCACCTTATAAACAAGATATATTTTCTCAAAAACAACTTACTTCTACTGTCACAAGAAAGTAAGTTGTCAGTACCTCTAACTACGTCTTGTATAAAGGAATAAAACTCTCCAATACGCATTCATTGTCAAGAAGTAAAATCCCGAAAATACATTAATATTTTAGCAATATGTACTTTTCGGTGTCGATTAAAATACTAAATCAATCAATCTAAGGCGGCGAATGTCACCTGTGATTAAAATCACCTGACGGATAGAACTAATCTATTATGCTGCGCGCCAGATGGTGCCTGTCTCCATCACAA
>NC_087217.1:56994427-57001927 GCF_015104395.2 Macrobrachium nipponense | reverse complement strand
GAATTTGATTCAAGTGAATCTTATCGCAACCTCTGTTACTCGGTCTTTTTGGAAAACAAACCAGGAGATTGACCACATTATGAATGATCAGTTTGTGAATAAGCAGAGACGTAGATCTTTAAAAGATTATTAAATACATGGATCTTTATGCCAATGTATCGCTGAAGCAGGGTTAAAAATTCTGTGATTAGAATATCTTTTCCTTCATGGTTCGTGTAGATCATTATATATATATATATATATATATATATATAGTATATATATATATATATATTATATATATATATATATATGATATATATATACTATAACATACATACATACTATATTATGTCATTATATCGCTGAAATCGCACCGTGACTTATATACTAACATTCAGCTACTTATTAAATTCTCTACTGGGGGGGGGGGGACTTGGGGGGGGGGGGGGGGGGGAGAATTATCAGCAAAGGGGAAGTTCTTGAATGTTAAGTAGATGGGTACTGTCGAGTCTCGAGCCCTCGAGGCAGTACCTTCCATGCCTCAGCGGCGTGGTTGGTATGGTATTGGCGTCCCACTTCGGTGTGGCATTCGCCACTTCGGTGGGTTTTTTTTGGCCCGGGTTCGATTCTCGGCCATTCAATTGATGAGTGAGAGAAGTGTATTTCTGATGATAGAAGTTCACTCTCGACGTGGTTAGGAAAAGTCACGTAAAGCCGTTGGTCCCGTTGCTGAATAACCGCTGGTACCATGCAACGTAAAAGCACCATACAAACAAACAAACAAGCAGTACCTTCCAACTTGAATTGGATAATGAACGACATTGATAGCTTAATGACTGAATATATATATATATATATATATATATATATATATATATATTATATATATATATATAATATATTAAGCAGCTTGTGCCCTCTTTAATCAGACCTCCTCCACTTTCTTGTTTTATAGCTTAGTTGACGTTCTGCCTTCCAAGGAGGAGAATGTCACTCAGTTGTTTAGCTTTCTAGAGATAGAGTTTTCTTAACTTTTGGTTTATTTTCGCTTGTTTTTATCGTGTTTTAATAATGATTATTTATTTAGAGTTTTCATGATTTCAACTTTTGTAATCGTCATTTTACCGGGTCTGTTTTTAATTTGTCCATTTTGTATATTTACAGCCCTGATGATGAACTTAACGTCTTGAAAATTTGGCTAATAATATACATATATATATATATATATATATATATATATATATATGATATATATATAGTATATATGTATATATGTATATATATATATATATATACATATATATGTATGTATATATATATAGATATATATATATATATATATATATATATATATATATATATATGTGTGTGTGTGTGTGTGTGAATGTCTTTTTTACTGTAATACAACAGTATAATAGGAAGATAAAAGACCCATAAGACTATTTTAACGTTGCAACCATGTATTTCGACCACTTCCTTCTGTACTCCTGATCACAGAAGGAAGTGCTCGAAATAATATATATGGTTGCAACGTTGAAATAGTGTCTTATGGGCCTTTTATCTTAATATATATATATATATATATATGTGTGTGTGTGTGTGTGTGTGTGTGTGTGTGCGTGTGTGTGGGTGTGTGTAGCGTGTGTCATGTACGTGTACTCACGTTCGCGCGCGAGCATCATAACAAATTCCACTGCTCATTAAAGGCGTTGAGTTGCATTGTCGCCTAGCAGACCACTTTATCAAAATGAAATCAGTACACCTTCGACAGATATGTATCCACCTCGGAAAACATGGCATAACACGATAGAGAGAGAGAGAGATGAGAGAGAGAGAGAGAGAGAGAGAGAGCGATGGGTCGGGAAACTGGAACGTATACATGAGAAAGTGTTTCTGTGATATTATGCAAAGGAGTATTGGGATGATACAGGATCTCTCTCTCTCTCTCTCTCTCTCTCTCTCTCTCTCTCTCCCCACAACACTTAATGCTTTTGTGGTACTGCACTGTATCATTATTCATGTCTATTAGCGCTCCTGAAAATCGATACATGGCACCGAAGCCTCCCTTTGGCTAATCACCACCCATGGTATGCATTACATATTAATGGCGCCATGCAGAGAGCTTAAACGCCGTGTTGCGCCGCTGTTCATGCAATATGCAAAATGCCATCGCTCATTCCTCGCACATATTGCCACGTAGTAGTAAAAAAGAGAGAGAGAGAGGAAAAAAACTCCAAAAGTATCTGTGAGAACGTCCATAATGGATGCTTCATCTCGCGTGAAAGTTCATTCTCGCTCCGTTCCGTTAATAAGGTCACGCTGTCATGAATAATTTCGGGGTTATTTTGGATGGTGGTATGCGATCTGAATATTCCGATGCTTCGCCAGTTGGCTGAGGGGTTGGTTCTGGAGGTTCGGTGCCCTGATTTGATTTTTTATTTTTATTTTTTTACATTTATTTCTCATGCTTTTGATATAAATATAAAAAGGGACGCTAAAACTTTAGAATGCTACCGAGACCTCTCTCCAAGAGGCTGGTAGTTACGAACCAGAAGGAAGCGATAGTATTCACTTTCTACCAAAAACTGACGACTACTGCTGACGTTAATTTCCTAATAAGGGAGAACAGGTTACGTCTGTAGCTACCACTTTTCATGCTTTACCCTTGTAGGGTAATAGTCCGAGTCCGAGTCTTCGTCATCGTCAACGTCAACGTCAACGTACGTTACCCTTAACCTTCTCGTTTTCTTCCAAGCAGTCTGTTCACCATTGTATCTACCTTTTAAAAGAGATCAGGAAGTCAACGTAAGATCTCTGTCTAATGAACACCTGGCTTTTAACTTGATTTCGTTGTCTCGGTATGAGCTGACAGCGTTGCTATTTCCTGTGATAATTTAAAAGTGACATTCACTCTAGTTACGAAGATGGTATACAATGGTACTATAAGGATGTGCTTGTGTGTGTGTGTTTGTATATTTCTGTGTACAACTTGTTGCAAACGTTCAATTGACCTGAAGAATGATTTGAGTATGGGGACATTTGTTGACAATTGTAAATTGTTTGTGAAAATGATTTTGAAAATTAACTATCACTAACACAAGTCGCTAATAGAAACTCTCTCTCTCTCTCTCTCTCTCTCTCTCTCTCTCTCTCTCTCTCTCTCTCTATATATATATATATATATATATATATATATATATATATATATATATATATATATATATATATATATATATATATATATATATATATACATTATACACACACACACACACACACACACACACACATATATATATATATATATATATATATATATATATTATATATATATATATAGAATAATTAGTGATCTCTTCATTCTTGTATTTCCCATTACCTTCTGTTATTACTTCTTTTATAATGAACGGCAGAATACGATTCTTTTGGATGTCTGAATTTCAAGTCAATGGCCCCTGTGGTGGTGGGCTTGTTCTATATGAATGAGGTTCATCTTTAGAATAATAATAATAATAATAATAATAATAATAATAATAATAATAATAATAATAATAATAATAATAATAATAAGGTAACTTGGACGATAAACTAGTTCATAAAATCATAGGAAATAGAAAACCTTCTTACTGGTATCATACATCCGGTGTCTACATATCCTGAAGAAACAAAGGTGCCAACGGTACGCACGTGTATTTTGTTAGTGAAATTGTTAGCTAATAAATCTCGTTACTCTTGGCATAATGATTGTTGACGGACGTGTGAGTTTGTTAGGGTCATTTGGGACGGGCAATCAGTGTTCCTGTTCTTGCCCAGGCCCGAAAAAATAAGAAAAAGGTAGAAAGGGATGGGGGTTTACAGACTTACTTTTTATCTATGTTTATTATTATTATTTATTGGGGGTTTTTTTTTTTTTTTTTTTTTTTTTTTACTCTATCACAGTCCTCCAAATTCGACTGGGCGGTTTTTTTTTGTGTGGGGTTGGCCGGGTTGCATCCTGCCTCCTTAGGAGTCCATCACTCTTCTTACTATGTGTGCCGTTTCTAGGATCACACTCTTCTGCATGAGTCTTGGAGCTACTTCAGCCTCTAGTTTTTCTAGATTCCTTTTCCAGGGATCTTTGGGATCCGTGCCTAGTGCTCCTATGATTATGGGTACGATTTCCACTGGCATATCCCATATCCTTCTTATTTCTATTTTCAGATCTTGATACTTATCCAATTTTTCCCTCTCTTTCTCTTCAACTCTGGTGTCCCATGGTATTGCGACATCAATGAGTGATACTTTCTTCTTGACTTTGTCAATCAACGTCAACCAATCTGGTCTGTTTGCACGTATCACCCTATCCGTTCTGATACCATAGTCCCAGGGGATCTTCGCCTGATCGTTTTTCTATCACTCCTTCAGGTTGTGCTCGTACCACTTATTACTGCAAGGTACTGATGTTTCTTGCACAGGCTCCAGTGGAGGGCTATTATTATTATTATTATTATTATTATTATTATTATTATTATATACAGAAGATGAACCGTATTCATATGTAACAAGCCCACCACAGGGACCACTGACTTGAAATTCAAGCTTCCAAAGAATATTATGGTGTTCACTAGAAAGAAGTAACAGAAAGTAATAGATAAACAGACAGAAGAGATCAGTTATTGGAAGAAAAATAAATCTGGACAAATAACTAAATAAATAAACAGATACTCGTAAAATGTGAGATTATGAAACCCACATTGTTCCCCGGCATTTCACGTTGATTTATTTTTATTCATAGCTATGGCCATTACTATTTACTTAATTAAGGAGAAAAATGTCAGGTTCCTGAATACGCGATGTCGAAAAAAGAAGTAGAAGAAAAACCACCCGACCACGGTTTGTGAACCTGAAAACCGTCATCATCAACAACTGTAGCCATTTTTCTCTCTTTTTCTCTTGGTAATGTTGTAACATCTCGTATATTACACACGCACACACATACACTCACGTGCGCATGCGCGGTATGCTTTCCTAAGGGCGATCATTATTGCCATGAGTGGTGTGCTCATATCTGCTTCAGTACTTTTGATTCATTCCTGTCCTTTGGCGTTCCTCGTTCGTAGACAGCATGTCTAAAAAGGTGACCAGTCTTTGGGATATTATAACACGCACTCACACAAACACAGACACACACACACACACACACACACACACCACACAATATATATATATATATATATATATATATATATATATATATATATATATATATATACATACATATATACACACACCTAGACGGACAGAATAATATTAATAAAAACCTCAATTGAAGCATTATACACGAAGCATGGTATTACACATTAGATTTCCTATTCTATTCCAAAAGGAATATACCAATACACTTTTCCTAGGCAAAAATACACTCTTTCTCTCTCTCTCTCTCTCTCTCTCTCTCTCTCTCACTCTCTCTCTCTTTCTCTCTCTCTCTAAACTTATCGAATGCGAAGCCTTAAATCTAAATGAAGGAACAAATGAAGAATTCCAGACCTTCGGGGCAAGATGAGAGAGAGAGAGAGAGAGAGAGAGCAGATAAAAAAAAAGGATACGTACTGCAAAAAAATCCTTAATGTTCTTACAAACTTGAGAAAATGATCCCGTACAAAGAGAGAGAGAGAGAGAGAGAGAGAGAGAGAGAGAGCGATTGATTGATTTCAGTAATTTATAACACCAAGTGACGAGACATAATTAAAAATCTTTCAGAATCTTTCCTGCTATATTTTGATAAATTAAAATATCTCTGGAACATAGAAAATCAACGAAAAATCGAGGGAGAGAGAGAGAAAGATAGAGGAGAGTATATGAACTGGGTATGGCCTCTGTAGGTGGTTAGTTATTTCATTAACAAAAAATATACAATTATGGAGCGCAGTTTGACGACAATGTGGCCTTTCCTGGCCTGGCAGCAGCTGTTGTTGGGACGTTTTGTCCAGATGTTTGAAATACGGAGGAATAGTCATCTGGTTTCTGTGGCTGCCTATTCGCAGGTGAGGTTTCTCCTGACTGATGATGGAGCTGAACAGCCCAAGGAAAAGGAACTGAACGAGAGAATTACGGCCTTGCGAGACACCATCTAGTGCCAGAGAGAGAGAGCAACGCGTGAACATGGACAGGACAATTCTTCAGCTCCATGCGGGCGGAAGGGAAGAAGGCACTCGTGTGATCCAGATGACTTGATGACTGAGGAGGTGTTGCAACAGCAGGCTTTGCAAGACATGGCCCACTGGCTCGAAGCTGAAACGTTGTTTCTGAAAAGAGAGAACGATCAAGAGAAGATGGGGAAACGGCTGCTGGAAGACAATATCGTCAAGATGGCAGAAGAAAATCAGCAGCTGAAGGACAACCTGAAGGAAATTGGGCCGAAAGGATCAGGGAAGTAACAGTGCAGTTGGCAGAGGCAGACTGCCTGGTTGAGAGGCTCGAGAAACTCCCACGACAGGAGGAGAAAGACCAAAGAAGCAGCGCGGATGATGAGGATCATCCAGGAAGAAAAAGACGCAACTGAAAAGCGGGAATCCTACAGGAAAGACGTCGAACTGAGGTTCCAGTGGCAGCATAAGGAAGTGGAAGATCTCTGGAAGGAAAAGTGTGGACTTCAGTCTCCAGTGTGAAGTTGAGGCCACAGTTCCCGGGACAGACGGGCGAGTCCCGCCACGGGTTCAGGGATGGGCAGGCGAGGCCCACCACGGGTCCTGGGACAGGCGGGCAAGACCCACATTGGATTCCGGGACGGGCGGGCGAGGTGCATGACGCGTCCCGGGACGGGCGGGGCGAGACCCACCACGGGTACCAGGACGGGTGGGCAAGGCCCGCCATGGATCCCGAGACGGGCAGGCGAGGCCCGCTACGTATCCCGGGACGGGCAGGCGAGGCCCGCCACGGTTCCCTGGAGGGGCGGGCTTGTTCTGCCACGGGTCCTGGGATGGGCGGGCATGAACCTCCACGTGTCCCGAGATGGGCGGACATGGCCAGCCACATGTCCTGGGACGGGCGGGCAAAGCCCGCCACGGTTCCCGGGAGGGGCGGGTCGTGGCCCGCCACGGGTCCCTGGGAGGGTGGGTGGGCATGACTCTCCACATGTCCCGGGACAGGCGGGCAAAGCCTGCCACAGTTCCTGGGACAGGCGTGCGGGGCCCACCACGGGTCCTGGGACAGGTGGGCAGGGCCTGCCATGGGTACCGCTACGGGTGGGTGAGGTCCACCATGGGTCCTGGGGCGGGCGGGCGTGGCCCACGAAGCGTCATGGACAGGCAAGCAAGTCCCGGCCATGGGTCCCGGGACGGATGGGCGTGGACCCGCCACGGTTTCCCGGACCTTGGGATGGGCTCAGGCCCTAGGCCCAGCCCGGGTCCTGGGGACGGGAGCGGGCGTGGCCCACCACTGGTCTCAGGACAGGCGGGCGGGCAAGGCCCGCCTCGCGTTCCCGGGACAGGGGCGGGAATGACCGCCCGCCACGCGTCCCCGGGACGGGCGGGCAAGGCC
>NC_087217.1:56953215-56988215 GCF_015104395.2 Macrobrachium nipponense | reverse complement strand
CGTGTTATGCCATGTTTCCGAGGTGGATACATATCTGTCGAAGGTGTACGTGATTTCATTTTGATAAAGTGTCTGCTAGGCGACAATGCAACTCGACGCCTTAATGAGCAGTGGATTTCTTGTTATGATGCTCGCGCGCGAACGTAAGTACACGCACATGCACACACGCGCACACACACACACACACACACACACACACACACACACTATATATATATATATATATATATATATATATTATATACATATATATAACATATATATAAATAGTATAAAGGGTAGTAAAGATATAATAGGCTCCATAAGGAACTATTTCAAAACTTCCCTTCTGTGAACTCAGGAGTACAGACGGAAGTGCTCGAAATATATATATGGTTGCAACGTTAACGTAGTCTTATGGGTCTTTTTATCTTCATTATTATAAACTGTTGTATCACAGTAAAAAAGACATTCATATTCATATATTAGATATAATCTATATATATATATATATATATATATATATATTTATATATATATATATGGATATTGACATATATATATATATATATATATATATATATATTTTATTTATATGTATGTATATATATATATATATATATATATTTATGTATATATATATGCATATATATATATATATACATCATATATATGTATATATTATAATATATACATACATATATATGTATATATATATAGTAGTATATATATATATCATACAATATATATGGTATATAGTATATATATATATATAAATATATATATATATATACATACATCATATATATGTATACTATATATATATATATATATTTATATAATGTATATATATATATATATATTTATATATATATACATACATATATATATATATATATATATATATATATATATATTTATATATATATACATACATATATATGTATATATATTTATTATATATATATATATATATAATATTATATATATATACATACATATATATGTATATATATATTATATATATTATATTATATATATTATTATTATTACCAAATTAAAAGTTTCATCATCAGGGCTGTAAAATATACAAAAATGGACAAATTAAAAACAGACATTACAAAAGTTGAAATCATGAAAACTCTAAATAATCCTTATTAAAACACGATAAAAACAAGCGAAATAAGAGTTAAGAAAACTCTATCTCTAGAAAGCTAACAAGTGAGTGACATTCTCCTTGGAAGGCAGGAGTCAACTAAGCTATAAACAAGAAAGTGGAGGAGGGTCTGATTAAAGGGGCACAAGCTGCTTAATATTATATATATATATATATATATATATATATATATATATATATATAATATATATTCAGTCATTAAGCTATCAATGTCGTTTAATATCCAATTCAAGTTGCCAGGTACTGCTTGTTTGTTTGTTTGTATGGTGCTTTTACGTTGCATGGTACCAGTGGTTTATTCAGCAACGGACCAACGGCTTTACGTGACTTCCGAACACCAACGTCGAGAGAGAACTTATATCATCAGAAATACACTTCTCTCATTCCTCAATGGAATGGCCGAGAATCGAACCCGCCACCACCGAAGTGGGACGCCAATACCATACCAATCACGCCGCTGAGGCATGGAAGGTATTGTGTGAGGGCCCGAGACTCGACAGTACCCATCTAGTTTAACATTCAAGAACTTCCCCTTTGCTGATAATTCTTTCCCCCCCCCCCTCCCGCCCAAAGTAGAGTGAATTTAATTAGTAGCTGAATGTTAGTATAATCACGGTGCGATAAAAATTTCAGAGTATATATATATATATATATATATATATATATATATATATATATATATTATATATATATAATATCTACACGAAGCATGAAGTAAACGACGTTCAAATCAGAATTTTTAACCCTGCTTCAGCGATATAATGGCATAATATAGCAGTTATGTATATATATATAATATATATATATATGTATCTATATATATATATATATATATATATAGATATATATATATATATATAATATATAATATTGTATATATATATATATATATATATATATATATATATAATATATATATATATATATATAAAATGATCTACACGAACCATGAAGAAAAAGATATTCTAATCACAGAATTTTTAATCCTGCTTCAGCATGCATTGGCATAAAGATCCATGTATTTAATAATCTTTTAAAGATCTACGTCTCTGCTTATTCACAAACTGATCATTCCTAATGTGGCCAATCTCCTGTTTGTTTTCCAAAAAGACCCGAATAACAGAAGGTTGCGATAAGATTTTTACTTGAATCAAATGCTTCACATGAAAAAAATGATTGCCTATGAAGCTATTGAAACTGAATAGTTCTGGGAATATACATGTTTATTATATGTAATGCCGTTTTATAAATGTAATACCATACATAAACAATATATATGTGTGTGTATATATTATATATATAATCATAAGTGAATAAATACCTCGCACTGGAGACAACTACAAAGGAAGGAAATTATGAGGGAATCCTTTGGACTTAACCGCTCATCCTTCCCCTCCCCCCAACCCCACTCCCCCCTCCCCCCAACACTGATCATTAATAATGGGCTTCATCATTTCAGCCGACGGGGGATCCTCCATGATCAAAAGGAGGCGATTAATAGTATAATTGTCAGTTACCATCTTTCCTCTATTTTCCCATCCCCTCGAAGTCAACAAACCAGTTTTAAATTGGACTGTAGTTACGAGCCACTTTTAAAAAATAACTTCGTCTTAATGGACGGTAGTTACGGATTATTGATTAAAATGAATTCGTCTTAATGGACGATAGTTACGAGGCACTAACAAAAGATAACTTTGTCTTAATGGACGCAAGTTGACGACTGTTACGAGGCACTGATAAAAAATAACTTCTTAAAGGACGATATTTGACGATGACTACGAGACATTAATGAAAAATAACTTCGTCTTAATGGACGAAAGTTGACCATAGTTACAGGGCACTGATATAAAATAACTTCGCCTGAATGGACGGTAGCTGACGATAGTTACCAAGGATTGAAAAAAAATAAGTTCGTCTTAATGAACGAAAGTTGACGATAATTACGAGACATTGTTAAAAAATAAGTTCGTCTTAATGGAAGAAAGTTGACGATAGTTACGAGGCACTGATAAAAATACTTCCTAATGGGCGATAGTTGACGATGACTACGAGACTTTGATAAAAAAATAACTTCTTAAGGAACGACAGTAACGATGTACTGATAAAAAAGAACTTCGTTAAAGGACCATCTTTACGAGGCACTGATAAATAAAAAATTCTTAATGAACGATAGTTAATAGGCACGAGGCATTGATAAAAAAAACTTCTTAACGGACGATAGTTGATAGTCACGAGGCATTAAAAAAAAAAAAAAAAAAATGTCTTGTGTCCAGCCTCATTTCCGGTCCTTGGAAAAATAACTAAAAACACGCCGTAAAGAGGCCATCACAGGAAGAAGTCTTCTTGAGAGACGGTAAAAAAAAAAAAAAAAAAAAAAAAAAAAAAAAAGGTGTCCCTCCAAATGGAAGCGTTTCCCGGCGTTTCTCCTTCAGTTAACTTGGAGAAAAGACGGCCTTGCGCGCCCAACCCAATCGGCATGCTAGGAGCGCTCTCCCGCCAAATAAAAGGGGTGCACTTGAAAGGGTGTGGGTGCCCCTTGTATAGAGTTGAATTCTCCATCAACGGAAGGAATGAGGACTTCGCCTGCCTACTTCTCTCTCTCTCTCTCTCTCTCTCTCTCTCTCTCTCTCTCAAAAAGGCTTAACAAAGCGAGCGGCGTTAGAGAGAGAGACCTCCTTATTCTGGCTTGACTTCCAAAAGGAGGGGTTTCCAGTCCTCTGCGTATAAACAAAGGACGGAAAACGGCCTTTCACAGTTAATGGAAAAAATAATGGAGAGAAGAGAAGAGAGAGAGAGAGAGAGGAAGAGAAGGCTTCATCTTCACCCATATAATCGTACATCCAACGCGTATAAAATGACGTCACCCTCTGTTTGTGGGTTATGGCGGAATTCTTAGCCTAGGGACCAGGGACGATCTCCAAAGGTCGGAGGGAGAGCCTCTCCTTGCGCTTCCAAACACGTACCGCGTAATCCCATTACCGCTGCGCCTAGTCCCACTCACGATTCACCAGACTAGCTGAAAGCCTTGGATCCGGGAGCGATTTTGGGGGGGAGGAGGAAGGGGCAGGGCGTTTGACTTAGGGGAAGGATGGAGGGAGGGAGAAAGGGGGTGCTGGTAGGATCTGATAGTCCTAACTGAACTGCTAGAGACAAGGAGCTGGAAGGGTTTAATGGTGAATGTACTCTAGGCTTACGCAGGAGAAAATACTTGGGGTTGGGGCCGGGGGTTTAGGGGGTAGAATAGGAAGGATAAGTGCATCACGAAATCATCATGGCTGCCAAGAGAAGTCGCGACTAAGAAGGCTGTGAGTCGTTCCATCGGGTTAATGACATGTCAATCTTCGCATAGATTACCACGATTACTCGCTTCCCACCTCCCCCCCTCCCCTACCCTCCTCCTTTCCCCTTCCGTATCACCTAGCAGGCATAAAGCGATCTAATTCTAAATGAAATCTACTTTTATTAAAGCCGTGTTGCAATAATGTATGTCACAAAAAGTCCGGAAGATGCGAGTTTCCGAGAAATGGCGGGAACGCTCGTTATTTAAGTCAGCGCCGAAATACCGAACGCTCGAGTATGAGGCGAAAAGACATACTCGGAAATACCCACACTCGAATACATTCAGGGAGGAGACATACGACAAATAAACGATGGTAAAGAGAGAGAGAGAGAGAGAGAGAGAGAGAAAGAGAGAGAGAGAGTAGATATACACAAAATAGAGACGATGGGGTGTGTTTTGTGTGTATAATGTACAATGTATGTATACATACATACACACACACCACACCACACACATATATATATATATATATATATATATATATATATATATATATATATATTTGTGTGTGTGTGTGTGTGTGTGTAGAGAGAGAGAGAGAGAGAGAGAGAGAGAGAGAGGCAAGTACAGACAATTGCATAGCTAGAAAGAGAAAGAAACATGGAGAGAGAGAGCGGCAAGGCAATATAGACAATAGCATAGAGAAAGAAGATGGAGAGAGAGAGAGAGAGAGAGAGAAGAGAGAGAGAGATGCACGCCGTCCATTCTCAAAGCTCATCCAAGCCCTCGATTATGTTTCCTTACCGATGGTTAAAAACACTGAAATTCCCGTCGGCCTTTATCCCCGGTCCATGAAATTTACTGAATGCATTTCTTCCCAGAAGAAGGATATGACGACGAATAAATAGACCGTCGTCTGTTTTTTCCTTTTGTTTCTTGCAAAAAATAAAATAAATAGGGGGTCTTTTGTTCCGTAGGTTGTAGTAGACTGAAATGAATCGGTTCGTAGTCGGGATACCTACTACTATGGAATTCAGATAACGAACACAATTCAGAAATGGAACCTGATTCTGTCTTTCAATTTCTCCTCTCATTCCATGAGAGACAGCGTTCCGCTGGGGACTCCAGTAATTGACATATGTATGATATACATACATACATACATACACACATACTATATATATATGTATACGTATATATATCGTTAAATGCTAATGCACACGTGGCATATATACCTTTAAAGGGCCCCATACACTGAACGATTGTATGAACGACTGCCTGAATGATTGTCGTTATCGACACACACACACACACACACACACACACTATTCAGAGGGTATAAACGATCTTCGCACTGATTTCAGTCTGAACAAAGATTTTATCGCGGGAAGACATCTCTAGAAAAGACGTGCGCTATCGCATTATATCGGTATACAATCACATACACTGAACGAGCTGTGTATGACAGACTCAAGTCGCAAGCCAGCAACCTGGTCTTGACAGATTCCCGCTGAGATCGTTCAGACACGAAGCTCCGCCCACTTTTGCATTCAGACAAGCCCATATACAATGTTTTTGCGAACGATACGGACGACCGTTCAGTGTATGGGGTCCTAAAGACAACACTTCTCTTCTCTAATAAGTCTTATCCTGAAGGCTTTAAGTCCTGAATTGTCACGAAAACAGTTGTTGCAATGTTGCACCTTTTATTCACTTAAGCTCAAAACTGCCTCAGCCGATAACAGATCTTTTTTCAATGATCTCCAGTGACGTTTCACTATGCATTTCCACTTTTCCTGAATAGTGAAGTTTGTATTTTAACTTTCAGTCGTCAGTTTCTTGCTTGTAATCTTTAATTCTTTTTAACTTAGCTCGCTTATATACAATGGGATATATTTCTTGAAAGGCGCATATAAAAATGTCCTACACACTGTAGACTTGGAAAAGGCTTACATCATTTTCGTGAAGTATAAATCAGGCAGTATTTGATTTTTGAAACGTAGAGGAAGCGGAATAATCAACTAGATTCCCGAAAGGGTAAAAACTTCTTCTCTTGTGATGGAGACAGGCACCATCTGGCGCGCAGCATAATAGATTAGTTCTATCCGTCAGGTGATTTTAATCACAGGTGACATTCGCCGCCTTAGATTGATTGATTTAGTATTTTAATCGACACCGAAAAGTACATATTGCTAAAAAATGAATGTATTTTCGGGATTTTACTTCTTGACAATGAATGCGTATTGGAGAGTTTTATTCCTTTATACAAGACGTAGTTAGCGGTGCTGACAACTTACTTCTTGTGACAGTAGAAGTAAGTTGTTTTTGAGAAAATTTATCTTGTTTATAAGGTGGAATTTAGCGAAGTGTGCCATGAACTGGCTTCTACGCAAGGAAGAAGTTACCTAATTGCTGAGGAACTCTGGTTTGTTCATAAGGAAGAAATTACCTTAGTTGCTAAATAAATTATATGGCTTGCTTACAAGGAAGCAGTAAGCTTCGTTTAGGAAGCTTCCACTGCAGTTAACACCGGGGTAAAATAAAAGAAGGTTGGGGGGGGGGGGGGGGGTGGGTGGGGGGGGGGGGGAAGCAAAGCTAATCGCAGATAAAAGTAACATTAAATATAAGTCATTTCGATGTGTTCTTGAAAACAGATCGGTAAGCCGTTTTTAAATGTAACTTGTTGCTGACTTTGAAAGCAATTAAGTGACAGTGTCCCATACCGACCTTTGTCATTACGCAACAGTCACGATTAGTTCATCATAATCAATCGGATAGCTCTCTCTCTCTCTCTCTCTCTCTCTCTCTCTCTCTCTCTCTCTCTCTCTCTCCATGCGAACATAAAGGGACATTCAAATACTGCATTTAATACTACGTAATACGCTACTTAGATTTCCTAGATTTGGTTTCTTTGACGTCGAGGTTGACTTAAAAAGACTTAGAGAGACACATTCATTCAACTCTAAGCCAGTACAAGGCAAAAACGAAAATTGAATGAAATTCAAGATATTAAGACACCGTGTACGTGGACATAAATGCTGTCGAGAATAATGAATAAATAAATATAACTTGAAAACACTGCATGCACTAATATATATATATATATATATATATATATATATATATATATATATATATATAGTATATATCTATATATATATATATATTAAACACACACACATACTATATATATGATATATATATATATAATATATATATATATATATATTATTATATATATTAATATATCGAACTACAAATGTACTTTAATATCTAATTCGCTCTACCTCGGAATTAATATATTTCCATATATGTTTAACCGAGGGGGAATTTTATTAAGCGATAATAGAATTGGCGATCGACTGGCTCGAACCATCGACCTCTCAATTCCAGGACTGGCACCGCGGTGGTGGTCTGGCGGGCTTCACTGCCAGTCCTGGAATTGAGAGTCGATGGTTCGCGCCTGTCGATCGCCAATTCTATTATCGCTTAATAAATTCCCCCTCGGTTCAAACATATATGGAAATATATTAATTCCGAGGTAGAGCGAATTAGATATTAAAGGACATTTGTAGTTCGATATATGTAGTATATGAATCACGGTAATGTGATAGACTTATATATATATATTATATATATATATATATATATATATATATATATATATTCATCAACGAAACAAGACAAGAAACAATAACAACGACACGGTCCGAATCCATACAAAAACATGACAGCTTAATGTGACGAGTGGCAATCACTAGTGAGAGAGAGAGAGAGAGAGAGAGAGAGAGAGAGAGAGAGAGAGAGGTGGGCGGTTCGCATAAGAACCTCTTGCGGAACTGTCAATACACAATGAACAATGACACCATTGCAGTGGCAAACATCGTTTGTGCGAAAGCAGGAGGGATGTCTTTTCAGGCCCCATGCTGGGGTTGGTAATCGCCGAGACCCTCGCACAAAAGCTGTTTACCAAAGGAACGACGCAGTGGTGTATCACAAGGGGATCTTCTTGGTTCCGCCTCACGCCTCCGTACACACCTAAGAACACTCGAACATCTAGTTGCGCACAATATCGCGCACAGTTGTGAATGGGTGTTAATATTGTATTTATAAACGTATTTCCTTAACAAAACCACTTGCTTTGTACGGGGGATGGGGGTGTGGGCGATAAAATGTAAAGAATATAGAGAAAATCAACTAAATGAATCAGCGCACACCTAGGAACTCTTGAACATCTAGTTGCGCATTGCTGTAAATACGTGTTGATGATGTATTTACAAAGCTATTTCTTTAGCAAACCGACGTGTTCTGTACAGAGGGGCGATCAAATCTGAAAATATAAAGAAAATCGTGCAATGTATCACTGCCTAATTCGAGCTGCAACTGGTGGCACAAAACGGAACCAAAATTTAAACATCAAACTAAACAAATCAAGACACTACAACACGCTAAACACTGTCAAGATTATACAGCCGCTATTACCGAAACAAGAAAGGGTTCATCGCATATACCTACATAAACAGAGATATTTAGCTTTATAATCAGGTGTATACACTCACAAGACAAAGTAAGATAAATAATTTCTGTGATGATCACGCCTCAACATATGCAAATTAATAGGCGTAATTCGAAATTTATCGCCATCGTACTTTGCGAATTTTAAACATACGAGCGTTTGCAACTTTATAAATCTCAACCGTGATTAGTTCTTTAGAGGATAATGAAGATGGATAGCACTTCCTGATAATAATTACGTGTTATTTTGCAATTCTTACACGTCAAATAAATTCTGCCTCGTCTACCAGTAATTACTGGGAGCATGACAGTAATAGATCTCGCATGGAGTAAGTATTAAAGCAAATCTATAATTATAAGGTCAGAATCAATGTCTGATATCCTTCACGAAATCCCATGGCTGTAATTAACTTAGGAGTATTTCCCAATTTCCTACTGGGATCCTTGGAGGTACCAACCATGCACATACAAATAAATGTGATAAATGGATGCTCATATATTTTTCTACCGAGAAAAGGACGGCGAGGTCATAAATAATCTTTAATGACTTATAGCTAAGAGTGATAAATATCATTTGCGTACACTTCTATTGATCTGTGGAGATATGTAGATTGGATCGTTCTAAGCTACATATCTCCACAAATCAATCACGAAAAGATGAATATCATTTCAACTACAAGTCCTCATAAAATATGTATGAACTCTGACGTAAAGCGAGAGAGAGAGAGAGAGAGAGAGAGAGAGAGAGAGAGAGAGAGAGAGAGAGAGAGAGCTTACAAGCCGTCACTTGGTTAAACAAAGCCTCTTCAATATCACGTTCTCGTCGGCTTCTGCATCCACTGGGAAGTTCACACGGATCATACAGCTGTAGCCATCAAAGACATTTCTCGTTTCCTTATTCATCATAGTTTCTTTTTTATCCATTTTTCTTACGCGGCTTTAAATTTATACATCTGATTTATCAACCTAATATATATCTTCTCCATGCATATCCGAACCATCTCAGTTCTCCTTGGTCTATCTTTTCTCGTTAAAAGATGTTTTCAATCGTAACACAAACGCTCTCCTTACAAAATAAGAGGTGCCCTGAATACGCTTTAAATGAATTAGAGCTTACTAACTCCCTTTACGCCTTCACAATCTTTCCAAACTTCAGCTATATCATATTCTTTGGAAGCTTCATTTCAAGTCAATGGCCCTTTGTAGACTTCTTCCATATGAATGGGGGTTTATCGTCTCTAAATAATAATAATAATAATAATAAAATAATAATCAATAATAATAACAACACAATAGAAGATGTAAAACAGAGGCTTAAGACCAAAGCACATAAGATCCAACGGTACATGAACAGGAATAAGGGATACCAACAGAACAAACTATTCGGAACCAACCAGAAAAGACTATACAGCCAACTAAGAGGGGAAGACAACCACCCAGAAATTCCCGAATCCGAACCAAGTAAGAGAACTCTGGGAAAACATATGGAGCAATCCGGTATCACACAACAAACATGCAACATGGCTCCGGAAGTCAAGAAGAAGAAACAGAGAGAATAAAACAAGATTCACAGACATCACGACAGACACAGTCAGACACCAACTAAAGAAAATGCCAAACTGGAAAGCCCCCAAGGTCCCGATGAAGTCCATGGATTACTGGCTCAAAAACTTCAAGGCCCTACACCCACGAATAGCAGAACAACTCCAGCATTGTATCTCAAATCACCAAGCACCCAAATGGATGACCACAGGAAGAACATCCTTAGTACAAAAACACAAGAGTAAGGGAAATATAGCCAGTAACTACAGGCCTATCACCTGCCTACCAATAATGTGGAAGTTACTAACAGGTATCATCAGTGAAAGGCTATACAACTACCTAGAGGAGACAAACACCATCCCCCACCAACAGAAAGGCTGCAGAAGGAAGTGTAGGGGCACAAAAGACCAGCTCCTGATAGACAAAATGGTAATGAAGAACAGTAGGAGAAGGAAAACCAACCTAAGCATGGCATGGATAGACTATAAGAAAGCCTTCGACATGATACCACACACATGGCTAATAGAATGCCTGAAAATATATGGGGCAGAGGAAAATACCATCAGCTTCCTCAAAAATACAATGCGCAACTGGAATACAATACTTACAAGCTCTGGAATAAGACTAGCAGAGGTTAATATCAGGAGAGGGATCTTCCAGGGCGACTCACTGTCCCCACTACTCTTCGTAGTAGCCATGATTCCCATGACAAAAGTACTACAGAAGATGGATGCCGGGTACCAACTCAAGAAAAGAGGCAACAGAATCAACCATCTGATGTTCATGGACGACATCAAGCTGTATGGTAAGAGCATCAAGGAAATAGATACCTAATCCAGACTGTAAGGATTGTATCTGGGACATCAGGATGGAGTTTGGAATAGAAAAATGCGCCTTAGTCAACATACAAAAAAGGCAAAGTAACGAGAACTGAAGGGATAAAGCTACCAGATGGGAGCAACATCAAAACACATAGATGAGACAGGATACAAATACCTGGGAATAATGGAAGGGAGGAGATATAAAACAGGAGATGAAGGACACGATCAGGAAAGAATATATGCAGAGACTCAAGGCGATACTCAAGTCAAACTCAACGCCGGAAATATGATAAAGCCATAAAACACATGGGCAGTGCCAGTAATCAGATACAGCACAGGAATAGTGGAATGGACGAAGGCAGAACTTCGCAGCATAGATCAGAAAACCAGGAAACATATGACAATACACAAAGCACTACACCCAAGAGCAAATACGGACAGACTATACATAACACGAAAGGAAGGAGGGAGAGGACTACTAAGTATAGAGGACTGCGTCAACATCGAAAACAGAGCACTGGGGCATATCTGAAAACCAGTGAAGACGAGTGGCTAAAGAGTGCATGGGAAGAAGGACTAATAAAAGCAGACGAAGACCCAGGAAATATACAGAGACAGGAGAAAGACAGAAAGAACAGAGGACTGGCACAACAAACCAATGCACGGACAATACATGAGACAGACTAAAGAACTAGCCAGCGATGACACATGGCAATGGCTACAGAGGGGAGAGCTAAAGAAGGAAACTGAAGGAATGATAACAGCGGCACAAGATCAGGCCCTAAGAACCAGATATGTTCAAAGTACGATAGACGGAAATAACATCTCTCCCATATGTAGGAAGTGCAATACGAAAAATGAAACCATAAACCACATAGCAAGTGAATGCCCGGCACTTGCACAGAACCAGTACAAAAAGAGGCATGATTCAGTAGCAAAAGCCCTCCACTGGAGCCTGTGCAAGAAACATCAGCTACCTTGCAGTAATAAGTGTACGAGCACCAACCTGAAGGAGTGATAGAAAACGATCAGGCAAAGATCCTCTGGGTACTATGGGTATCAGAACGGATAGGGTGATACGTGCAAACAGACCAGACGTGACGTTGATTGACAAGGTGGTCAAGAAGAAAGTATCACTCATTGATGTCGCAATACCATGGGACACCAGAGTTGAAGAGAAAGAGAGGAAAAATTGATAAGTATCAAGATCTGAAAATAGAAATAAGAAGGATATGGGATATGCCAGTGGAAATCGTACCCATAATCATAGGAGCACTAGGCACGATCCCAAGATCCCTTGAAAAGGAATCTAGAAAAACTAGAGGCTGAAGTAGCTCCAGGACTCATGCAGAAGAGTGTGATCCTAGAAACGGCACACATAGTTAGAAGAGTGATGGACTCCTAAGGAGGCGAGGATGCAACCCGGAACCCCACCACTAAATACCACCCAGTCGAATTGGAGGACTGTGATAGAGCAAAAAAAAAAAAAAAAAAAAAAAAAAAAAAAAAAAAAAAAAAAAAAAAAAAAAATAATAATAATAATAATAATAATAATAATAATTATATTATTATTATTATTATTATTATTATTATTATTATTATTATTATTATTATTATCATGGGTATGCAGAAGAGTGCGCTCTTAGTAAACAACCTACATAATGACAAAAATGATGGACTCCTAAGAATGCAGAATACAACCCGGAACCCCACACTATAAAAACCGCCCGGTCGAATTGGACGACTGTGATAAAAAAAAAATAAATAAATAAAAATTATTATTAATTATTATTATCATCTACTCATATGAGACACCTTTTAACTCTAGCTAACTGTAGTATTAGGATTTGTGGTAGGTCCTAGCTATCAAACTATTTCTTTATGTTTTGTTTATTGTTATGTTTTCTAATGTTAATGTTTTGTAGCATGATTGTCATAAGTTATGTGCTTGCGTTCATGTGTGCATGAATGTTGTTAGTTATTGTTGTCTGTTTTTCTGTTACAGATGTGGTAGTTTGGTAATGTGTTGAATAAAGCTTGGAATCTGTCACCATGTGTTTACTTTCATTACAATTTATTCAACACATTACCCATCATGGCCAAGCTGCAGAAGCCGTCCAGACTGGACACAGATCCCAGCTCACCCACTGCAGCCAAAGAGTGGAAGCACTGGCATAAAAAATTCACCAACTTCATAGAAGAAAGTGGAGATGCTGCACCAGACAAGTTTAGGGCATTAGTGAATTGTGTGTCCCCGAGTGTGTATGAACTCATTGAAGACTGTAGTACTTTTGAGAGTGCAATCGCCAAACTGGAGAGTGCTTATGTCAAGTTGCCGAATGAAGTTTTTGCTAGGCATGTTTTGGCGACACGACGACAGCAGTCAGGAGAATCCCTTGACGAATTTCTGAGGGAACTACATAAGCTAAGCAAGGATTGTAACTTCCAGGCAGTCACAGCTGAGCAATATCGGCAGGAGCTAGTACGTGATGCATTTATCAATGGTATTGCCTCAGCATTTATTCGTCAGCGCCTACTAGAAAATAAGTCACTGAACCTGGAGGCTGCACACAGTCAAGCTCCTACATTGGATCTTGCCCAGCGTAGTGCCGACGCGTATACATCTCCACCCATTCCTCATACTGCTGCTTTAGTTCCAGAGCGGCAGGCACAGCCCAGTGGTGACCAGCAGCAGCAGCTAACAAAAGAAGAAGCAGAAAGAAGTTCACCTGGAGATTCATCTGTTGCTGCTGCTTACTTATCTAAGAGGAAATGCTATTTTTGTGGTAATGCACTCCACAGTACAGGTAGAGTGAGTTGTCCTGCATGTACTGTTAAATGTAACAAATGTGGTAAAACAGGTCATTTTGCAAAAGTCTGTAAATCAAAGGCTTCAGGTAGTACTATTGCTGCATTGTATAACCCCACTTTGCTTACAATAGCTGCCACTTATCCATAGAATCTTTTCACATGCAGCTACAAACATCACTGTAAATGGCCATTCATTGAAGGCACTAATTGATTCTTGTAGCTCAGATAGTTTTATGCATGAGGAAGTAGCACAGAAACTAAATTTGACAATAGTTCCTGTAGGTACAGCAGTCTCAATGGCATCAAAATCTTTAAATGCTAGTTCCCCTGGGTTTGTTACAGCAGACTTAGTGCATCTTGATCAGAGATATCCTCGTATCCAGCTCGGGTCCTGAAGGATTTATGTTGTGATGTTATCTTAGGTATGACTTTCAAAAGCAACACCAGAGCATAACTTTTCAATATGGAGGGAATAAACCAAGTTTAAAGATAACTGGAGCCAAACCTGTCTGTGTATTAGCAACAGCTGATATCGATGAACCGTCATTGTTTCCAAACTTGCCTCAACAGTGTAAACCCATTGCAGTTAAATCTAGACGCTATAGCCAGGATGACCCAGCTGTTTTGTAAAAAGACCAGATATCACATTTGCTATCTGAAGGTATCATTGAGCCAAGTATATTCCCTTGGAGAGCACAGGTTGTAGTAGTCAAAGATCCACTTGGCAGGCACAAAAAGAGACTTTGCATTGATTATTCCCAGACCATTAACCAATACACAGAACTAGATGCTACCCCCTCCCAAGGATAGAGGATATGGTGCATGACCTTGCAAAATATAAGGTGTTCTCCACATTTGACTTAAAGAGTGCATATCACCAAATCAGCATTAAAGAGAGTGAGAGGAAGTACACTGCTTTTGAGGGTGCAGGGAAATTGTTTCAGTTTTGTAGGATTCCATTTGGTGTCACGAATGGTGTAGCTGCATTCCAAAGAGCTATGGACAAACTAGTTTGAAGATGAGAACCTCAAAAGATACTTTTCCATATCTAGATAATATTACTGAAGGTGGATTAACTCAGGCTGAACATGATGAAAACGTTCAAAAGTTCTTGGAGGTGGTTCGGAAACGGAAGTCTACCCTCAATGAAGTGAAATCGGTTGTGTCTGTTCCTACAATCAATGTTCTATTGGTATTGTGTCGGTAATAATGTGATAAAAGCCTGACCCTGACAAAATTACGTCCCCTTCAAGAATTACCGACCTCCCAACAAATATGGGGTCTCTGCGAAGTAGCTCAAGGGTTGTTTGCCATATTATGCCAAATGGAATCCCTCGTTTTTTCTGATGATGATTCATCCCCTTAGTGAACACAAAAACTTTTCCACTGAGTGAGCCAGCACTAGCTGCTTTTAACTTCTAAAAAAAAAAAAAAAAAAACAAAAAAAAAAAAAAACAACTTATGGATGTTTCACTAAGGTCTGTGGATGAGAGCCTTCCCTTTGTTGTGGAGTGTGATGCTTCGGAAGTTGCTGTTTCAGCAGTCTTAAACCAGGGTGACCGGCCGGTAGCTTTCATGTCAAGAACACTCCAGGGTAGTGAGTTCAATTATCCAGCAGTGGAAAAGGAGGCTACCGCTATTATTGAAGCTGTTCGCAAGTGGAGCCATTTCTTAGCGAGACGACATTTTACTCTGATTACTGATCAGCGATCTGTGATGTTCATGTTAGACAGCAGGAAGAGAACTAAAATAAAGAATAACAAGATACAGGAGTGGAGGTTGGAGCTGGCATCGTACAGCTATACCATACAGTATCGTCCTGGGAAACAGAATATTGCACCGGACACCCTGACTCGTGCCTATTGTTGTTTTATTTCTTTAATGTCGAATCTCACTGACATCCACGAGAACCTCTGCCATCCTGGGGTCACTCGTCTTTTGCACTTTGTGCGATCCAAAAACCTCCCCTTTTCAACAGATGACGTGAAAAGTGTGTGTGCTTCTTGTAAAATCTGTGCACAACAAAAACCGCAATTCCATCGTCCAGGAAAAGGAGTCCTCATAAAGGCCACCCAGCCAATGGAACGTCTTAGTATTGATTTCAAGGGGCCTCTGCCCTCTACCACGAACAACAAGTACATTCTTACGGTTATTGACGAGTATTCACGTTTCCCCTTTGTGTTTCCCTGTCCAAATATGCATTCTAAAACAGTGATCAAATGTCTTGAATCTATCTTTAGCCTTTGTGGAATGCCTAGTTTTATTCATTCAGATCAAGGTCCTTCTTTCATGTCCCAGGAACCGAAAATGTACCTTTCTCAGAAAGGGGTTGCAACAAGCAAAACAACACCTTATCATCCGATGGGGAACGGCCAGGTTGAGAGATACAATGGTATTATTTGGAAATCTATTCTTTTAATACTTGAAACTCGTGACTTGAATTCAGACTCAACACTGGGAGATAGTACTTCCTGAGGTTTTGCATTCAGTTCGGTCGCTCTTATGTACAGCAACCAATGAAACCCCTCATGAACGTTTCTTTAGGTTTCAGCGACGCTCTAGTCTTGGAAATGCATTACCATCATGGCTTTTGGAAACCTTCCTGGTACCCGTATTCATTGCGAACGACATGTTAGGTCTAGCAAACATGCAACCGTTAACTGATCAGGTTCAACTCATGAATGCAAACCCAATGTATGCAAATGTCAAATATCCAGACGGAAGAGAATCAACTGTGTCTACTCGTGACTTAGCTCCAAGTCCTGAGGGTGCAATGATTCCTGTACACCAGGTTGAATCGTTCAGAGAGATGGAGTCCCCAAATACACCTGAAGTGCAGGATGCACAAACTCATGACAGTTCACAAACTCATGATAACCGTGATTCTCATGTGCCCAGTGAGCCCACTGAGCTAAGAAGATCCACTCGTGTGTCAAGGCCTCCTGATCGCTACATTTGTTTAGTTCAACAGTGAATTTTTCTAGGAGGGGAGAATGTAGTATTATTATTTGTGGTAGGTCCTAGCTATCAAACTATTTCTTTATGCTTTGTTTATTGTTATGTTTTCTAATGTTAATGTTTTGTAGCATGATTGTCATAAGTCATGTGCTTGTGTTCATGTGTGCATGAATGTTGTTTGTTATTGTTGTCTGTTTTTCTGTTACAGATGTGGTAGTTTGGTAATGTATTGAATAAAGCTTGGAATCTGTCACCAAGTGTTTACTTTCATTACACTAACGTCATGCATTTGACCGCTCCTAGTACCTTTATTTAATGGTACAAATATACATCTCTCCAATATCGTAAAGTTCAGTTAATCTCGTGCATATTTATCGTCCAGAATGCGTTCTTGCAAACATTTCTAGAGTCCCAACTAGGCTCTGTCATTTCTATCGTCTTTATCCGTGAACCCTGGTATCTAAAAGAGCTTGCAATTGCACCTACGCTTGCATTCTGACGTTCTCGTTTTTCATTGTAACTTCTCTCATCACGCGCTGCTTATGTGACATTAAATACTGACAGATACACAGATCATTATTGTAGGCGCTACACTCTGTTTACAACATCATTTCCGCGCAATATAATTTCACATAAACTGTTTTCTTCATAGACTTCTATAACACCGAAAACACGCACATAAACATATATTATATATATATATATATATATATATATATATATATATATATATATATATATATATATATATAGACTATAATCACATCATCTCCACCGCCTTTCGACGCAAAAAGGTCCTCAGTGGAATTCGGCCTCTCATGGCTTCCCTTTGCTTCCAATTTCACAAATCTCCGCTCATCTCCCCAGCCTCCCTTCGCATAGATCTTTCCCAAGTAGGCCTAGGTCTTTCATCTTCCCTGATAAAGAGGCTCTCTCTCTCTCTCTCTCTCTCTCTCTCTCTCTCTCTTAACACATACACACAATATATAGCAATGCTTTCCTAGTAAGTCCACTTACGAAAATCTTTGCAGAAATTGTCACATTCAACCGAAAAAAGTCGAGGTAATCTGATATACGTTGTTCATAAAAAAAGAAAAATAAATAATAAAGCGGAAAGTAAGAAGTCGTGTTTATGAATAATACAAAGCGAGAGGGAATACTTAAAAAAGAATATATATATATATATATATACGTCATATCACATTAACGTAGAGCGAATTAGATATTAAAGGACATTTGTAGTTCGATATATGTATATGAATCACGCTACCGAGGACGAGATGGGCTTGATGCAGTCTCCAAAAACAAAAAATACCTGGGCGCGGCAGGTATTTGAGATGGGAGGCGGCATAAACTTATATCTCTTACGGTGACGAGGTTGGCTAAGGCTTCCCTGCCAGTCCTGGAATTGAGAGGTCGATGGTTCGCGCCTGTCGGTCAGCAATTCTATTATCGCTTAATAAATTTCCCCTCGGTTAAACACATATAAAAATATATTAATTCCGGGGTAGAGCGAATTAGATATTAAAGGACCTTTGGAGAAAATAAAATGTGCATAATCCAAGACATGAACGAAAGATCGTGCCTGTAAATACATTCAAAGAAAATACATTACAATTTCACGAAAGCGCCAATAATTTCTGCATCCCTCGATACCCGGTTTCAATATTTCATTTTTTTTTTTTTATTCTGCCAAGGATAAATTTCCATGACGTCCGGGATTTTTGCATAATACAACAGGCATCGACTCTGCTTTAAAAGATTATTCTTATTCACGCTGAAGAACAGAGAAACAAACATCTGAAATACGAGATAGAGCTTAAATGAAATATTATAAATCGAGGTGACATTTGAAGACTTAGCGACAGAGAGAGAGAGAGAGAGAGAGAGAGAGAGAGAGAGAGAGAGAGAGAAATGACATTATGAGTCAACATTCCACACGATGCTAAAATTGCCACAAACGCGTTGTTTGACATTTTGCGTGAGAGATGTCACCTTATAGACAAAATACTATATGTTACCTACATGGCCCACTCGAACCCACAGACTCACGCAAGCACGCACAGACTCAGTCATATATACTATATATATATATATATATATATATAGATATATATATATATATATATATATATAGATATATAGATATATAGATATATATATATATATATATATATATATATATATATATATATATATATATGTATATATATATATATATATATATAATATATAATATATATGTGTGTGTGTGTGTGTGTAGATATATCGAGCTACAATGTCCTTTAATATCTAATTCGCTCTACCTCGGAATTAATTTATTTCATATATGCTTAACCGAAGGGGAATTTTTTCTCGATAATAGACTTGCCTGGATCGGGGCGCGAACCCAGGATCCTTTCAAATCCAGGAACGTCAGTGAAGCCGCGGTAGTGTAGTAGGTAAAAGCTTCACTGACGTTCCTGGATTTGAAAGGATCCTGGGTTCGCGCCCCGATCCAGGCAAGTCTATTATCGAGAAAAAATTCCCCTTCGGTTAAGCATATATGAAAATATATTAATTCCGAGGTAGAGCGAATTAGATATTAAAGGACATAGTAGCTTGATATATGTATATGAATCACGGAAAAGTGATATGACTTATGTAGATATATATATGTAAGGCCTAGGGATTTTGATTAATAATATATTGTTCGTGCGTTCTCTGTGACCTATGGAATGTGGAGAACAGTGCAGAGGTAACGACCTGAGAGTAGCTGATGAATGAGTTTCTGGGGGTGGCGTGAGATAAAAGTGCTTAGTTCGTCAAGTCAATGTACGACAGTTTATGAACTCTTCTCAAAGTGCCTTTGTGAAACTAGATGCAGCTAGAACCGCGAGGCGCTATCGAACTGTGTGTTCGTATGTGCGTGTGTGCCTCTTTCTGTTAAATAGGTTCATACCCGAGCCTATGGGAGGGATTTTGACAGAGGGCTTTGAGTCACAGGCAAAGATGCCGTGGCATTCGCCGGGGGGGGAGTTTTTTGTGACATAGTGGTTTTATTGTCCGGTCTGTCCTGGGTGTAAGTGTTTTCAAAGTGCTTTAGCCAAACAAGGGATGGCTCGTTTGATATCTTGTAAGTTGTTCCATTTATTAACTTTGTCTTTGAACTTGTGTGTGTACTTACCGGGATGTGTTCTGTATCTTTGAAACAGACGGATCTGAATGCCGGGGGACAAAGAGTTCCCGGAGGGGTGTGGACTTTCTTTGGTGACTTGACATTGTACTGTTTTTGAGTTAGTCTGTAAGACTGGATTACTTGGTTAATTGATTTATTTATTCTTGTTAATAAACGCTAATGTTATGATGCAACTCTCTCATTTTCATTACCTGTTAGAATGGAGAGATTCCTTGGAGAGAGAGAGAGAGAGAGAGAGATTGTCGGTGCTAGAGAGAGAGAGAGAGAAAGGTTATAAGTAATGGAGTAATGGGGTCTGCCTTCCGTTTCGTGTCCACGCTTACCTTATGAATACTGGGGGAAATCCCCCCATGTTATAGTGGTGGCAGACGGTTAAGAGGGGATATGAAAGGTTTTTTTTTTCTTTTCTATGCCTAGGAACGCCAATGTAGAGATGGGTGGCCAGTTAGAAAATAAAAGGGGTTATGGCTTAGCGATAGTTTTCGAACGACAAAGCTTTGAGGGATTGTGGAAAATTGTTAAATTGTTAGATCTCGGTTGCTAAGTGAAAAAGGGGTAGAGAAAATATCCGTCCGTGGGATGGGGGGATGAGGAAAGAATTTCTAATTAGGGCGGTTCATTCAAATTTGCCCGTACCGAGATTCTTCAGGGCGGGAGTCGTGAGACAAGCAACTCAGTCTAGTTCATGAGTGACGGTTGCTAGGGGTCATCTCGCCGATCGCGTTTGTATTGTGCCGACGAGATTTACGTATTCTACGAGAATTTCGAGTTCCTTTTGTTCCCATTATGGAGTGGTGAGTGTTAAACTATTGTTTATCAAAAGGGAGAGGGTTTTTGTTTAAATATTTCAGGGAAATGGGATTGGTTCAAGAGGTCAACAATTTTTCTTGTCTTTGCCCCATAGTGACGTGTTTTCTTTATTTTCACGTGTTTATAATAGACGTATGCATTCGTCTTTGTTTAAAACATAGGAGTGTATTTTTCTATGCATGTGAACTGTGCTTGGATAATCATATCTGGCTTAAAGACACAGAGCGGCCACAATTTTACGGGCTCAGCACATTTCTGCAGAGAGGCGTCTTGCATTGCGAGGGTACTAGCATTCCTCGGGGGGATAGTCGCATGGAGGGTACCACTAGCCTCCCTCGAGAGATAGTGCAGGGAGATGGGTACTAGTGTATACCTTGAGAAGGGGTCCTCAGACACTGTTCAAGGGGAGATGGGGATACTGCTGGTATGCCTCGGGCTGTTCTGCGCTTACTGAGGGGTTGTTCTCACGGGGGGGAGAAATTTTTTTTTTCTCAGT
This sequence comes from Macrobrachium nipponense, assembly GCF_015104395.2. Lineage (NCBI taxonomy): Eukaryota > Metazoa > Arthropoda > Malacostraca > Decapoda > Palaemonidae > Macrobrachium > Macrobrachium nipponense. The sequence continues at coordinate 56,966,648 of NC_087217.1, read as the reverse complement.
GTGGGTGAACTCCCCCTTTCTTTTTTTTTTCTTTGTCGGGCTGTTGAAGACAAGTCTGGCCTTGACATTGAATGCTAAGATATCAGCTGATTGATAAGTTGATGAAGTGAAATGCCCATAGAGTCTTTTGTTTAAGAAAAGAGATTTTTTTTTTCTCTCTTGGACGAAGAGAAAAGGAAATAAAAAGAGATTTTTCTTTTCTGTGAATGAGGGGAAAAGTAGTTAACATGCACGGGATGTGTTATATGTTTCTTTGTGCCTTGAAAGACACAAATATAAGGGGGATACACAGATTATTTTTTTTATTGTGTTGGAGAAATTACTTTGAAATGCCGATGATTGGTGTTGTATCTGTGTTGTGTGGCAATGGTGTTATGTCATGGGGTTGCATGTGGAAATGGTGGTATACCGTAAGATTCAGCATTACTGTTGTATGCTATTTTGAATTTCACCCTTACTTGAGATCTTTGCAAGAGAATTATTGCTATGGAGAGTTATTGTTATTGTTATTATAATATTATATACTTGAGATGTGTCACGGGGGGTTTACTTAAGTATAATTATCATTACGGGAGACATAATTTACGAGAGAGTTTTGAGATATTTCATGGGAGATTAGTCAATAATTATTACAGGTAATTATTCAAGGATGATTATTACAATGAATCAATGGGAGAAGTCTTGTGTTAACTTAAATTTGTTTGAGTTTCTTGTAACTTTGGAAAGAATATTTTCAGTGATTACCCGGGGCATGAGTTTTTGCTGAATCTTGATGAATCTGGCTGAATCTTGGTGAATTGTGTTGAATCTTGCTGAACTTTGCTGAATTTTTGGAGAATGGACAAGCATTAACATTGGTGATATTTTTTTTTTGTATGCTGACTACGATGATTTTGATGATAGCAATTTTTTTGGTGATTTTGTGATAATGATATTTCTGATACTGATTTTTTATGTACTAATACGTGGGTGCCATAATGCTATCAAGGGAGGTGAAATTTTTTTTTTGATTTTGGGAGGAACTAACAACACATTGTTTTAGTTTTTTTCTTTTTTTATGAGTTCAGCAGATAATTGCTTGACATCTAGTGAGTTACAGGAGATAGTTAATGGTGCCGTTGATTTTTCTTTTCTCCGTTTTTGGAAATTAGCCATCGCTGACACAAGTTTTTTTTTTTACCAAGGGTGAATTTGAATTTGTTTTTTCTCTCCAGTTGGTGTGGATATTTCTTATAATGTCTCAGTTCATGACTTAGAGTCATTGTTCGAGAAAGTGTTTGTGTTTTAGCTATTTGATGCTATAGAGAAATATATGGGAGAATTTTTTGCACGTTTTGAATGCATACGTAATGGCACTACATTTTTTCTCTGGATATTTGTGTTCCAGAAATTGTGAGTTTTCTTGCACAATACATTTGTCGTATTTGTGACAACTTTGTGAGAGATAGGAAACTTGGCTAAGTTTTCTAGTGGCTTATGTCGTAGTGCATATGGAGAAGTCTTGGCTTAGACACAGTGAGTTGGGAGTTCTGTTATAATGACTTGTGGCACATTAGTGATTTTTTCTAGAATTTTCTAGACAGTTTTATTTGCCGAGTTTTTGCCCTTTTTTTAGCAGTTATGCTAAATGGAGAGAGTTTTTATAGTTTTTTACTATAACATTGAGTTATTCTCTGGAGAATTGGAGTTAGAATTGAGATATAATTGAGATATATTATTTTGGAGAGATAATTGGAGGTATATATTATTTTGGAGTTATAATTTTCAGATATAATATATGGGAGATATATTTTTTTGGCCATTTTTGATATTTGCCAATGTGATATGAGCTATGTTTAGTTCAATTATTTTGCAGCCATCTTTGTTGCAAATGGAGACACATATTTGGAGGTTATGGGGCAATATTTGTGAGTATGTGAGCTAGTTGCCTTGAGTGCACATTTTTTGGAGATATTTTTTTGGAGCCTTGTTTTGTTCCACATGGAGTTATTGGGGAAATAGAGGTAAATATTTTGTTTTGCCGAAATAGAGGTAATTATTCTCTATTCTTGGAGTGGTGTTTTTTTTTACTGACATGTGGCTATTGGAGAAATAAGAGAATAATATAAGGGGGTTGGTTATTAACCAAATGGAGGAAATATTTTTATAACCGGAGTGGTGTTATTATTAATATGGTGTCTCATAATGGAGTTGGAATTAATCTTTGGCGGGTGACCCTCTTTTTGTGGTTATGGAGTTTTTTTGAGCCAAGAGGAGATTTCTGTGGTTCTTTCTCTCTTTTTGGTTTCGTGACTATTTAGAGAGAAGTGACATTACTGCATTACGAGTCATTTGGAGATGTGTGCATTTTTTATGTTCACAAGTGTGTTATTCTTGGAGGAATATAATTTGGGGTAAAGTCATGTTGAGAGAATAAGTCTTCGAGACAAATTTTTGTGCACATTAGTCATATCCTGGAGTTAATTCTTCTGTGAAATGTGTCAGTTAGACCTTTTTTCTAGAGAATCATGAGTTTCCAAACTTATGTGTCTGACTAGACAATTTTTGTGCTGTTGTTTGAGCATGCGTCCGCAGGCGATTTTTCTGCTGACAAGCGATGTGATGAGCGCTGTGCTGTTTCTTTTCCTCTGATGGTGACAGATCAGAATTTTTGCAATATCTGGAAATGTTGGCTATAGCATTTCACGAAAGCGCATGTGTGAGAGTTTGCTTTCTGGCAAATTCCATAACTTTACATGGAGCATTTCTTGGGGAAAACGCGGGGAGTTATGCATATTATACATGTATTATGTATTTTGTGATTGGGGAAATCTACTTGTGATTATCTTTTTTTTATTTTTCTTCCTTTTCCTACGAGAGATATAATTTGGGGATTGAGCTTAAGTAACATTTCTTTTTTGGACGGGAGATTTGATTTTACCGGGAGATGTAATTTTTCGAGGGTTGTTATTCACAATAATTTATTTTGTATTGATAGATCAAACCTCACAAAGTCTAAGGAGTGACGGATAAGAGACACTCCAACTGAAGACGAAAAGAAAGTAAACAAACTGACCAATCTCGGCGCGTAAGGTGTATCTGGAAGATAGAAAGGTTCCAAAGGAATTTACTTATATTCACTCGTCCATGCAAACTGACATCACAAGATCTGTGGTCGAAGATGTTGGTTCTTAAGAATGGGCGAGAGTCCCCCCACCGCAGTGGGATAACTACGATAACAAGATTGTAGGAAAATCGTCCTTTTCGGTTAGAAATGGTTAGCAAGAGCCTTTTGGAAGATTTACCCCTTTTCATAAACGTTCGTAACGGAGGGTTTAAGCATAAAAAAAAAGTTGCTTGACATAAAATGTATGCACACATACCGCGAAGCAATGACTATCATCTCTGATTTCCCTCATTCATGAACCTTTATTTTTTGAAGTGCAATTTTTTATCACTTCCTTGTTTAACAGGCCGAACTGACTTTGTTTATCCATCTTTTATCCCTTGTTTTAATTAGGCATGGAAGCAATAATGCCATGAGTTGCCTGTCCCGCTAGCACCCACATTAAAAAAAATAAATATAATAAATTTCAATAACTAGTTTCTTTGGACATTACTCAAATTAAATCTTATTATCTTTAGCAGTTTCTTGATACCTCTAAGAATGATTTCCTCATTTTCCTTCCCATTTAATCTGCCAGATTCTGAATGCACGCCAAATTTATCATAATAATCCTATTACGTTTCATTAGCATTTGAATAAAAGGAAAATCGCCAATCTTACCTCCCCATGCATCTGGGGAACTTGGTTTGCTCTTAAAACACGAATGGATGCCAAAAAGAAAAATCTGGTATCCATGGATGTCTTGGCATACATTCTGAATCCGACCCGAGTTTATCAATTGACTGACAGTTGCGTTCGGATGCAGTATCATCTAAAACAGTGGTTCTTAACCTGGGGAGCGCCTCCCCCCCTAGGAGGGCGTCAGCAATTTCCAGGGGAGGCGCGAGCCCTGGGGAATAATGAAAAATCTAATTATATTCGTTATTATGTTAACATGAGTGAGGGACTAATATTCAGAAGTTATGAAAAGTTAAGAAAAGTAACGCCTTATAACGTTACTTTCTTACAGTCTTCTACTCTAGTTAGACTCGTTGGGCTGATCATGTTTTGTATTCATTGACCTCCTTTCCTATCCCTCGAAACCTATTCTCTTTCTCATTTTTTTAAAGGTTTCCTTTAAACCTGGGAAGGAATTCTACTCATAGATGCAAGGGGGGAGGGAAAGTAAGGAGCAACTCTAGGAAGGGAAGTGGTAATAAAAAGGTTAAGAACCACTGACCTAAAATACTGCCTATGTTGGTGTAAAATGATGACGCAAGAACTATTATGCCATCAGTATAAATTGCTAGTGAATCTCTACAACAGCCCATCAAAGACCCTGGCTGACCCAGTCAAGTTATCTGCATTTGACGTGTCAGTAATTTTAATATCAATATTTCATGAGCCTTCACTATGCACCATCCTAAAGGCCTGAATGATTAAAAATTGTTGGCGCAGCTCTGATAACAGCATAAAAATTATTATAATCTTGAATCACCTTTAAATTTGATATCATTATGCATAAATATCACTGGCGAATCACAGCAAATTTGTGAAAGTTGAATACAGATGAAAATTCCACTTCAATTTTCAAGGTTCCTGGTTGGCCTTTAACCATGAAGTTAGCCGCATGAATAGTTACCCTGAAGCTGAAGAATCCTACAGCTAATGTCTGCAGGTGTCTTTACAGACTGCTCTTTGCAGCCATATCAAACTCGAGACTGACCCTCGACCTTAGTGTTTGACCTTGATGTTAACAATATCGTAACACATTAATTATAAAACCACCCATGTTACTCCGGTTCATGAAGAACTTGGAGAGAAAGAACGCATATATTGAAAATACCGAATTGCTGAAACACACCGGTTCTCATCAATCCACCAAATTCATTACTGACCGACTCATTACCATAAAACTGTAATTCTAATTATCCAGACAGCTTACGATAAACCCTCATGATCACCTGTTTCACTGTGTGGGCGTGTCTGTATTTATTTTCAAATGGAAATATGACCTAAAATAATTCTCATATGCCCCATTCACTCTTGAAATACATATTCTCTCTCTCTCTCTCTCTCTCTCTCTCTCTCTCTCTCTCTCTCTCCACCAAATCGAGCCTTCGTAAGTCGTGCATGGATCGCAATACCTACGTTGGAGCATCGGCCATAACACTCCCAGAACTCCTTACGATTCCCCCCTACGCCCACCGAAGAAACGATAAAACCAACCTAATACAAGTCGCCGGGAAGGGGGAATGTGAGGGGAAACGGGGAGGGGGTCGTTATCCCCTCTACCCCAGTCTCCTCTAGATCCGCCCCTCGCGTTACCGCACTGACAATAACATTTTTTGGTATATATATTCACAGGCAGAAGGTCGTAAAACGTCCAAATATGCAGACCACGATCTCGGGCTCCCCCTCCGACGTTTTTATGAGTCTTACAGATCTTCTGCCAATTCTGATTTTTAATCGTGTGTCTCCTCTCTCTCTCTCTCTCTCTCTCTCTCTCATACACAACCACACAAACTTTGTTGTTGACAGTGGCGTAGAAAAAAGTACTTTTGAACAGTAAAGAAATTTTTAATCTGGTCTCTCTCTCTCTCTCTCTCTCTCTCTCTCTCTCTCTCTCTCTCTCTCTCTCAATTCAAATGGTCTTTCGTCGATACTGACGAGCAAAAAAAAAAATAAATATAAAAATAAACAAAATTACTTTTGAACAGCATTAAACTTTTAAGCATCATTCTCTCTCTCTCTCTTTCTCTCTTCCCCCTCCTTCTCCTCCTCCTGTCTTCGTCTCTCTCTCTCTCTCTCTCTCTCTCTCTCTCTCTCTCTCTTTCATACAAAAAGTCTATCATTAATAAAGACGTGGACAAATATTACTTTTGAACAGTATACACATTTTCTCTCACTCTCTCTCTCTCTCTCTCTCTCATAGAGACAAAAATCCCTTTTGAACAGTCTACAAATACCAGCATACGACAATGAAGATAGCTTCTTTAATTTCTCTCTCTCGTTAAATCTTCATCCGAAAATCCTTATGGAAAGAGTCAACAGACTATAAACACAAGAGAGCTACAAAGGGAAATCAGCCTGCAGAGAGAGAGAGAGAGAGAGAGAGAGAGAGAGAGAGAGAGAATATAAGAAAAGGTAATAAATAAATAAAATATGAGATAATGGGAACCAAAACCGATACACCATTCTGGCTATATATATATATATATATATATATATATATATATATATATATGTATACATATGCATATACATATGCATATATACATATATATATATATATATATATATATATATATATATATATATATATAAGGACATTATTCACTAATCAGCCATGCCACGTAAGAGAGGGGTCAAAAATAACAAAAAGTAACTGCTCCAGTAAAGGTTTATTAAAAGTTAATTTAAGAATTCACAACCTCACAGCTACTTCCAGCAACTCTTTACTGAAGCCACATCAGGAGCAAGTCCACCGCTTCTCGTCTGTCAAAACTAAACGGTTTGTTAATGTTACAGACACAAAGTTCTTCTTGACGTTCAGACCACTTTAATCCAAAGCCACCGTCATCTTATTTCTTTTTTTTATTTGAATATCCCTCTTCTCCTTTTCTCTTCTCAAGCATGTCCTCATGTTTAATCTCGCTCACTTTACGTTGAAAATGAATATCAACCGGCTTAAGCGCACACATTTTACGGGATCACAATTCTGCGGTATTTCCTTTACTGTCTTACTAAATCCGCTCTTTACATTCGGACATATGTGTCTATCTACCTATCTAATCACGCACAATTATATATATATATATATATAATATATATATATATATAATATATATATATAATTATATATATAATATATAATATATATATATATATATATATATATATTAATATATAATAACATATATAACTAATATAATTTTTATGACTGGCAAAAATGTTTGTTGCAACAGAATTCCATCTGATAAAAGGAGCCCATAAGAACGTCCAAAATATAGAAATTAAGTCTCTGAAATATAGTACTTATTTCTACAATTTGGCGTTTTAATATGCTCCTTTGTTTTGTGTATTTATATTCATGTATGTGTATATATACACACACACACACACACACAATATATATATATATAATATATATATATATATAATATATATATATATATATATATATGTATGTATGTATGTAATGTTGTATGTATGTATATTTATTTTGATTTTATATATAACCGGTGGGCGTCATTATTAGCCGATGCCAACGCAATTTGCACGATAATTATTGCTGTAAAGATTTCCAATATTACTTTATAATTTATTGAGATTCGAAATTAACGATGCCGGGGGTGTGGTAAAATTTACGGAGATGACTATATTCATAAGTCTTCCTCCACATTTTAAGGATTTTCTGATATGCCTGGAACATTTTACGAACTTTTCAGATTATTGCTGAACGTTCTGGTAATATCAGAACAAAAATGTTTTTCTGTTTTACCGTAGAGTTCTTTTTTGCCAATCTCTCTCTCTCTCTCTCTCTCTCTCTCTCGCGCGCGTATACACGCGCACACACCACACGCACACACACACATACACACACACACACACATATATATATATACACATATAATTTATATGCAAACATATATGTATATATACATAAGTGTGTATGGTGTTCATATATGTAGACCTTAAATACTTAAACAAATGTATGTATATATGTATGCGTGGGCATGTGTGCAAATACACACACACAGATATATACGTATATATACATATATTGTACAAGCTACATACATTTATGTTTGTGTCCATTCCCTCCGAAGTAACAGGTCCAGTTGGAATTATTCCTGAGGTTTACATCGGGGTGTTCGGGAACAAGTTGTTGTTATTATTATTATTATTATTATTATTATTATTATTCACAAGATGAACCCTATTTACATGAAAAGCCTACAGGGGTCCACTGACTAGAAATTCAAGCTTCCAAAGAATATGGCGTTAATCGAAAGAAGTAACTGAGGGTAATAGGGAACACAGAAACATTAATAGACAGATCGACATACACATAGATAGACAGACAGACCTATTGATGATACGCTGATCAAACAAGGTGCAACAGCGCTCCCCATTCTCCATTATGCAAATAGAGAGGAAAAAAAACCATCCTCTCAGTATTTTTGCACGGTTTTTGAGCGCAAGGTTGTGTAAGCAGATGAATAATCGCGTATGATCTCGACCCCCCCCCCTTTTTTTTTTAATATCCGGGAGAAAAATGGCTCAAGATGTGGGAGGAAGGTCAGGAAAAAGGTCATTAATCCTCCGGTGAGGTCGTTAATTCATATGGTCGTTAATTCCACGGCCGGGCTCTAGAAGTACCGAAATACCGTAATGGTGTGTAATCTCTCTTTTTCATAATTCAGCCGTTATTTCGCTCCATTAATTCCTCTCCCCCCCCCCCCCCGCTCCCTTCACCCCCTTTTTTTTTCCACCTCACCCCCTTTTTTTTCCAAGTCGTCCCGCTCCACACATCTGTATCGGTGTCGGGGATTGCCTCCATAATAGATGACGACCCGGGTCTTTTTTCCAGTTTTTCTTTTTTATTGAATTTTATACACCGCTTCGTAGAACACGTGGATGGGCTAAAGATTTATTTTATTCTTCTAAATCTTCTTTCTTTTCTTGCATCAGATTTATCAAGCTATCGTAGAGTGCAGATTTATTTTCCCACTCGGACTGGAGCGTGTTGGGGGATCGAGTTGCAAGATTTATTGGAATTCTTTGATCCAATTTTACAGTATTATCAGGGTGGCTATGGACGCTCCAAATCACAATCTTTCACCTGTTTTGCTTAATTGGCCGGGACATCTGTATCGCTAACTGTGGTTGCTGTCTCAACTCAAGAGTCAAACCTCAGAAATCGGAATACCGAGAAAGTCTTTCAAGATTTTGTTTTCTGCAGAATAAAACTATTGGGATGGTTTTGTCCGTGCGTACGCACTTTTTCTTTCGGCCCTCAGATCTTAATGACTACTGAGGCTACAGAGCTGGAAATGTGTGTGTTGATCATCCACCCTCTAGTCATCAAACATACCAAATTGCAGCCCTCTAGCCTCAGTAGTTTTATTGGATTTAAGGTTAAAGTTAACCATTTCTTGGAGTATTAAATAACGAGAAATGTCGAAAAGATGGCAAATTTTTCAATAAATACGATATGACTTTTCTTTTATTTTTCATTTATTTATTTTTTTTTTTATTTTTTTATTTATCTTTTTTTTTTGACAGATCAGCACATCAGTCTGTACCCAGTTATCGACTTGAACCTTACAGAGGTGAAAAACAAACCATTAATTAAGTCACTTATCTTGGAAGGAAACGAAGCTGAGAAACGCCAGCTGACCCATGGTAATTGTTCCCAAGAGAGCTACGTAACGAAATGGTGTCAAAAACACGGCGGACTTTTCGTGACGTAAAAATACAGCAGCACTTCCAAGTTCGGGAGGTCCTTTTGTTACTCGGGATACCGACTCCTGTCGTCGGCTGAAGATAAAAACGAGCCATTAATTAATTTTTTGTTGAGAGGAAAAAAGGGAAGCTGACAGAAACTGCCGTGATCCCGAAAAGACTAAGTTATTAAACGACAAATACGCCATGTGGGGCAATTTTCCAGCAACTGAGCTGTTCCTAATCCGAATGATTACAAATGAATCACATTCACAGAGGTTGCTGTAATTGCTCAGTTATTCGTTAAATAAATTATGACGAGGGATGTGCGTTTCACAATGAGATCTGGACGTCCCTCTTTCTGCTTTTGTAAGCAGTGAGTAATTAAGGTAATGAATTTATTTATTACTTATTTTTTTAATTTATTTATTTATTTATTTATTTTTGCAAATACGGCAAAATATAATTCGTTCATGGTGTTATTGTTTGTGTTAAAAGTTCAGGACACGAGATTCAAAGTAGTATACACACGTATATATATATATATATATATGTGTGTGTGTGTGTGTGTGTGTGTGTGTGTATATACTATATTTATAAATATAAATACACACACACATTATATATATATATATATATATATATATATATATATATATATATATATATATATATATATATATATATATATATATATATATATATATGATGACGACTTATAGTGAGGACAGCGCAATAGGAAGGTATGTAAGTATTATGTTTAAATTCAAAAATGATGGGTTGAGGGGAACTTGGTTCCACTGCGTAATAGAGATAAATCCAATAGAGAATAATGCAAAGGCTTAATGTAACTAGGTCTACTAAGGTAGGCAGATGACAGAAGGGCTGACAGCTGAAGAGCAGTTGGGTTTATACATGATAATGTACTACGTACAAAGCAAGTGTTTGTGATTCGATTATGTAAGTTTAAAAGTTAAGTGAAAAACGATGAATGCGGCATATCTAAGCTAGAAATAAAAAGCTTACAGAAAACTGAAAAAATGCCATGAAGATGACGACGAGAATATCTGGTCTAGAAGACAAGTTGTTGAGTAATAAAAATTTTTTATTGTGGAAGCAAAGGGTACTTTAAAATATGCAGGCGGGAGAGTTACTACCTTGGCATATAAATGATCTTTATGGATAAGGTGATGAGACTGTTGTTGTTTTAGATTTAGCTGGCCTTATGCCAACACGGGCTCTTGATCATAGAGCAGACCGTAAATGATGATGCGAATATTCAGGGTCTTAGATAGGTGGAAAGCTGTTATGAATAAGAAATGAGTTGGAATGGATTGTGGAATTATTTAAACTGTCACTTATACTGTACTGACTGAGGTTGGTGAGGGGAGAAGGCTGCGGAAATAGGTGATGAGTTCTGAGAAAGTTTACAAGAAGCAGTAAGTAGTGGATGTGAGCAAGAATAATATTCTAAAGGTAAATACAAGCCAGAATGGTGAAGTAGTTAATGTGAATATGAACGGTGGAGTGACAGAAGTGGCTAATTCGTACAGGTATGTGCGAGTAAATATAATTAAATGATGTTCCAAGAAGAGGAGATAAGAGACACGGAACGATGCCAAAAAAATAAAAGCAAATAAATAAATGAATAAATAAACAAAATAAAATAAGATAAAAAAAAAATACCAGGGTGTAAGCCAAACATTACGAAGAGATTTAGTGACTAAATCCACCATGTTGGGAATGATGTAGGGATTGTTGAGCACATTCTCCTCTAAGGAAGTGAAGTGTGGATCAAAGGAAAAAAGGTTAAAAGTGCCGAGATGAATTGTTTGCAAGGTAAACGCGGCGTAAGATGAAATGAAAGGGTTAAAAATGTGGAAATACGTACAAGTGGTAAACAGATTTGCTAAGATGAAAGGACAGACGAGAGCGTATTGAGGTAGTTTGGTCATGTGCTAATAGAGCAGAAAAATAGTTTCGTGTTTAGAGTGTATAATTACGGGAAATGGAAATTACGTAAGAGAACGGAGTGGAAATTCTAAAATGAGCCTGACAGACGGAATATAGAAGTTAAGTGAGCGTAAAAATGCGTGCTAGGGTCCTATCTTGGCGCACTGTACGCAGGGGCTTCGACCCAATGCTAATGAGCCTTTTTTATTGGTTTATGATGTGGCTAAAGGTATGGAAGTTTTCAGCACGAAGCAGAAGTGGAAAAAAAAATATGAATTTAACAGTGACCGAGTATTTTCTGTTCTCCTCTGGAGCCATCCCATGTTAGCAAATATATACTATATATATATATATATATATATATATATATATATATATATATACATATGTAAGAACTTGACCGGTGACCGTTGTATTTCTGTTTTCCTCTGGAGCCCCCTCCCATCCCATGTTAGCAGATATATATATATATAATATATATATATATATATATATATATATATATATATATATTATATATATATATATATATATATATATATATATATACATAAGTATGAACTTGACGGTGACCGTTATATTTCTGTTTTCCTCTGGAGCCATGCCATGTTAGCAGATACACACACACACACACACACACACACACACACACACACACACACACACATATATATATATATATATATATATATATATATATATATATATATATATATATATATATATAAGTCATATCACATTACCGTGATTCATATACATATATCGAGCTACAAATGTCCTTTAATATCTAATTCGCTCTACCTCGAATTAATATATTTTCATATATGTTTAACCGAAGGGGAACTTATTCGGCGATAATGAATGCCGGCCCGACGGGAACGAACCATCGACATCTTCAATTCCAGGACTGGCAGTGAAGCGTTAGCCCACCCCGCCAGTCCTGGAATTGAAGATGTCGATGGTTCGTGCCCGTCGGCCGGCAATTCTATTTATCGCCGAATAAATTCCCCTTCGGTTTAAACGTATATGAAAATATATTAATTCGAGGTAGAACGAATTAGATATTAAAAGACATTTGTAGCTCGATATATATATACACACACACACACATATATATATAATATAAATATATATATAACATATATATATATATATATAATATATATATATATATATTATTACATACACACACACATATATATATGCATTATATATATATATTATATATATATATATATATATATATATATATATATATATATATATATATATATAATATATATTAATAATATCTATATAATAACGCTGGTGTGATCGTGCGTGCGTAAGTACGTACGTGAATTATGGCGACACGAACGACTGACAAACAACTTTGAGACTTTCTCACATACGAGATCGGTGTCGTCGTCGTCGGAGGTAATGACATAAAACAATCTCTGGTGGCAATTCGCGCAGGGATGATGATAACCTTTGGTATCTCTCGGAAGGAGGCAATTCGCTGGAAGTTGACTTAAAAATACGAAAATATTTTCATGTCGCCTCTTCCCTTTGGAGAGGCGCAAAATGGATTTCTCTCGCTCAATCTTGGCCTCTTTCTCATCCACCACCTCTCTGAAATGTGACCATATTTTACTTTGGGATTTCTCTCTCTCTCTCTCTCTCTCTTCCTATTTCTGTAATACCCGTTTTTATTCAAAATTTCTTCTATTCACTACCTTTCTCTCTCTCTCAATAACAGCACCTTATTCTGTGTAAAAAGTAATCTATACTGCCTATCTTCAATTGAAAACTTGTGGGCTAATATTACGTCTTCAACCTCTCTCTCTTTCTGTATTACCTGTTTTTATTTGAAATTTCTTGTAATAACTACTCCCTCTCTCTCTCTCTCAATAACAGCGCCATATTTTGAGTAAAAAGTAATCTACACTAGCTATCTTCTATTAAA
>NC_087217.1:56940715-56948215 GCF_015104395.2 Macrobrachium nipponense | reverse complement strand
CTTAGAGAAGGTAATGTAGCTAAAAAAAAAAGTGATAATGAAGCAACAAAAAAATTAAATTAGAAATGTTAATGTTGCAAACAAAAGTTAGTCCAAGATGACGATGTAGAAAAAAATTTAGGTGTTAATTCAAAGAAAAAAACTTAGACGTGCAATGTAGCAAAACCTTAAGAGGTATCAATCGCTAGAAAAACTTAGGTGGTAGTAATGTAGCAAAAAAAAAAAAAAAAAAAAAAAAAAAAAAAAAAAAAAGAGATTGTAATGCAGAAAAAAACACTGGGGTGGCAATGTAACGAGAACAACCTCGAGATGGTAATAAGGTAAAAGAGAGAGAAAAAAGGAAATTGTGAATAAAATAAGAAGACGACAAAAGAAAAATATAAATCCACAAGTATTCGATGGAAAAGAGGAATAGATCACTCACACCTCTGTGTAACATTAAAAGAAAAGAGAACTGTAGAAATATAAAAAGATTAATAGAGAGAAATGAGAATTGCGTGAGCAAATACCACATAACAGGACGTCGTAAAAATGCGAAACACGATACAAATCTGAGCGACAGAAAAACACAAACAGGATGAAAAGAACAAAAGAAGCGGGAGAATATCAAAGTGAAGTACGGGGATAAAAGAAAAAGACGCTAAAAAAGATGACATGCAAAAACCTTAGTGTTAGTTACAATATAAGAAAACACTAATAAAAAAAGGAGCGAAGAAAACAACTCCCCTCCGCTAAGCCCCACCAAGAACAAAAATAAAAATGAAGAAAAGCGAATCCGCGTCTCAAGGAGTTAGAAGCGATGAGGATGATGATGATGATGATGAAAGTATAAGAAAAAAAAAAGATTTTTACCCAATCGCAGATATAAACCTGCAACTGGAATAACCTGTTATAAATATTGCAACAGTGACCGATGAAAGTGTCCTTTGTTGAAGGATGAGGGAATGCTAACAAATAACAAAAGACAACTCAGGAGGAAACGATTGAGACAGAGGAAAGGCGCATAAAATCTAAAAGAATAAATTTAACTGAATGTAAAAAAAACGAGGGGAAAAAAACGAGCATTGTCGACCAAACGCGAATCACTGTCACACAAACGCAACTAATGGACGGCAGACGGAGGGTAACAAAGGTAGCCAACCTTTATCCCCCATTTGCATATCTTTATTGTTTATTTACATGGAAATGGACTACGGCAGCGTTTGTAGAGGTCGCCGTGCACCAATAAGCTACGAAGACAAATCCAGACACCCCGTTGCAACGACGCTTCCAGAAGACCACTTTCCGAAGCGAATCTGCGAAATGAACCGAAAAAAGGGACATTGAAAAGGGAGGTAGAAAAATGACGCAGTAAAAATCCCAAACTTCATTATTTGGCAAAGAAGCATGAGTGAAAAATGCAGGGAGGAAATCGAAATGGAAAAAAAAAAAGCAGTTTCATGAAGGTAATTTGATCTGAGCATTTTCGTAAAAGCAAAGTTCCCAGTTACAGCGACTGGCAATCTGCAGAATCAGGCTAAGGGGGGTTATTGAAGAAGGTTGGGGTGGCGGAGGGTGGGGGGAGGGAGGGAGCCGAGGAAAGGTAGAGGGAGAGGTGTTTATAGTGTCGCCAACATGTATATAACTTTAACTACGTCTCTTGGCTAAGGAGGAGAGTCACGGCGATGGCCAAACATAGCCGAGCGGGAAATAGCGTCTCCTTATTTGCGGAGTGGCTGTTTGTATAAATACTGCCAACAAAAACCGACTTTCCCTGAGCATAGCAATTCCATTAGAATCTCTTTGTGTGAACCAACTCGTCATATAAAGAAAAAAAATGTAGGCATACCAAGGAGAATGAGAAGAAAAGAGAGAGAGAGAATGAGATCAAATATATATGCGTATCTTTACCCTTCTCTTTCACACCGGTGGCTCAGATTTCTTCGTCCAGCTTCTATGATTTTATAAGTTTATTTTTTTTACTGTCCTCGCTGGGACGTAAGAGGTCATTCATGGCTGAAAGGGAAAGTGGGAGCAGAGGGTTACATAGCCGTAACAGGAGGAAAAGCTTGCAACTGCACGATGAAACAATTGTGAGAAGTGGAAAGTAATGTAAGGAAAATAATATGAAATGGAGGTACAGTTACTCATAAGCTTCAGCTTTTCACATCAGCAATGTAACGGAGCAAATGATCCATCATGTAGGACATACACCTCACTTTTATGCCCATGCACCCATTATTCTTGTTTGTTTGGTGTTTTTACGTTGCATGGAACCAGTGGTTATTCAGCAACGGAACCAACGGCTTTACGTGACTTCCAAACCACGTCGAGAGTGAACTTCCATCACCAGAAATACACATCTCTAACCCCTCGGTGGAATGCCCGTCGAATCGAACTGACAAACAAAAAAACAAGACTTAATACTTGGCTTACCACAGAGGAATGGACACGCGGACATGTTTATAACCATTATATAGATGTTTGGGGCGGACGTGTTGGAGGTCTCTCTCGCGTTTCTTCACAGAAAAGAAGGGTTTTTCGAACTTGGTGATTATACCTCTTATAGTAAGCAATGTGTTAATAGTGTCTCCACGTAATACCCAGCGTGTAAGCCGGAGAGTGTTGTGCAATTGCGGTTATTTTAATATTCTTTCTGCTCCAATCAGTGCCCTAGAAATCTTTCAAATCACAGCTACTCGATGCCTATTGGTCCTGGGAAATGGGTGAAAGAATGCAGTGTATGTGTTAGTGCTTGACCCTTCCCTTACCACAAAAATGTCATCCGATCAACCTCCAACCGTTGCGCAAGTGACCCTGGCACCAACTGGTGCCTGTGCCCCACACACAAGTTCCGTACTCGCGAACAATTGTCTTTACTTTATACAATACCAATCGAACCGTTCTGACGTCGAGTCCGCTATACATTCTGTCAGTGATGCCTTCTCCGAGGAGGAAATTAACGTTGCATATACGAAATGCAAAGATCTGATACCAGAGAGCATTCTTAAGGAGCGATCCGGGAAGAACTTGTCCTCTCACAAGAAAATATCATATATCACTAAGTGGCTAAGGACCTGCTCGGTGGAAATCTACGCCGATGACCCTTACAATCTGCCTCCAAAGGGGTCAGCTGACCTAAGCCTACCTGCGGTGTACCACACGGCAGAAAATGCCTTCCAAACAGCAAAATCTCTCTCAGAAATAATTGGAAAAAACTCGGAAAAAATCGAGGAGACAAATAATAAATTATCACGAATCTGGGACGTGATCAAAGGAATACAGGATTCCCTAGACAGTCTTAAAACGGTGGAAACAAATAATCTCACACGGATCTGGGATGCGATCAAAGGAGTACAGGGATCGATAGACAACCGCACAGATAGCCACCAGACTCCTATGAATGCGGCATCCAGTTTTTCCTCGCCTCCCAGCAGCACGGAAGTGCCCCATCACCTATAGACCGTTCTGAGGGGACTATTAGTCTCCCAACCTCTTCTCCCTCCCCAGTGCCTCTGGTGGAAGATAGATCTCCGGTGATGATTACCAGCCCTCATAATCCTCCCCACCCTATCTCTCCCCCCAAACCCCCATCGTTGATGCAGATGAGAGTGACCATGAGGGGTCTGATGGCTGGCAGATATAAACAAGCAGAAAGAAGAGAAGAACCTCTCGTTTGGCCGCTGGACGGGAGCCCAACATTCGTGTTTCACCTCGCCCGACACCTGAGAAGAGATGTCACGTAGCTTATTCATAATCTGTGCTCATCGGTGATGCTAGACGCCATAGTGGAGAGGGTCAAGTTTCTCACTGGCTCTGACTCACTCATCTCTCACGAACTCCCATGCAGAAGTAAACAAAAAGTGGCTTACAGGATTACCTGCCTATTTCAACACCTCGAAGTTCTTAAAGGCGAGAATTTCGGTCCTAATATATTAGTTTCAAGATAGAACCTAATCCGGGAACTTACTGACACTCCAACCAGGGTCATTTCCACCGCAAATGCCAGCCAACCCCCCACGGCGAGTGATTGCCTACTCCCCCTGGCTAACCCCCCATCCACCCAAATGATCAGTGCATTCATCTCCCATCTTCGTGAGTAGCCATGGATTCGTTAAACATAATCTCTTGGAATATTTTTGGCCTCAAACGGAACATTCCTCTCCTAAACATGTTCTGCAAAAATTTCAAAGGCATCATTGCATTGCAAGAAACGCTCCTCTGGCCACATGACCTTGCCATCTGCGATTCAATTCATGAAGACTTCAGAACCTTCTCGACTTCATCGATCCAAGTTACAGATCAAATCATAGCCGGTCACCCGAAAGGGGGCCTTCTTTCCTATGGCACAAACCGTTAGACAATATGATAAAGGTGATGACCTACAGGAGTGACAGATTGACAGAGTGACAGTAGGGAACTCTAAAATCCTAATAATTAATGTTTCTATGCCATTGGAAAATAACAATAATTTTGATCATTACTGCATGATCCTAGGGGAGTTACACAGTATTATTCAAGATTCTCCTGCTGATCATATTTGTATAATCGGGGACTTTAATTCCCACCCCACAAAACAATTTTATAATGAACTTACTCGCTTCTGTCAAAACCATGCTCTTCAGATTAGCGATGTAATGCTCCTCCTATTCATATGTACATAATAGAGCGGACACTATTACAACCTCCTGGCTGGACCACTGCATCACATCTCAACAACTTCATGATTCTATTATGACCTGCAATATTTGCTATGATCTTGCAACGGGCTACGATCACATCCCATTACAGGTGTCATTCAGTACCTCATCCCTCCCTACCGTGAACCAGCTAACTGACCGCATACCAGCGGTGAACTGGGATTTTAAAAACCAACAGAAAACCAGATACTTTAGGACGACCACGGAAACCAGGTTGCGGTCAATAGTTCAACCGGCAGACGCCTTACTTTGTACTGACACAAATTGTAGAAATGACCACCACAGGAGGGATCTGAATGAATTCTATTCGAACATAATCTCTGCTATACTTGCTTCGGGCAGGACTGCCTATAGATTTCGTCAAGGTAATTCTCGTAATATACCTGGATGGAATGACTTGGTTAAAGACCTGTATACATACTCACGAGAAATGCCTTTACTGTGGAGGCAAAACGGTAGCCCGAGGGAAGGGCACACTGCATTACTAATGAGACAGGCGAGAGTGCAGTTCAAACTTGCTCTTAAGCACTGCAGGTTAAATGAAAAACAACTAAGAGCCAATGCAATGTATAGAAACTTATAATCTTGTGATTATCCTCGTCTTTCGAAAGATATCCAGTCCTTAAACCCCAAAACTAAAAAGCTATCACAGAGAGTAGGGGAAGCAGTCAGAGACGGAGCTATCGCAAGTATGTGGGGCTATCACTTCAACAATATCCTGAATTGCATAAATGATCAAGATTCCCGAAGGGATGTAGATAACCTCCCTCCTGACAACATTCAATTTCATTTTGCAGACCGTATTACGCCAGGTAACATCAGCGATGCCATAAACAGCCTACCTAATAATAAATCGCCCGACTGTGATGGTCTTCCCGCAGAGGCTTTCAAATTCTGCCATCCGATAATTTATATTTTGCTAGCTGCCCTGTTCAATGCGTGTATAATTTACCGGTTTCTTCCAGACTCCCTACTCTTAGTTCACTTGATACCATTAATCAAAAACAAGCTAAAGGATGCAGCTGACCCTGGCAACTACCGGCCGATTGCAATCACAACGATCGCATCGAAGATACTTGAGTCGGTTCTTCTAGTGAGACTTCTCCCCTTTCTACACACCACTGACAACCAGTTCGGGTTTAAAGCAAACCACTCAACCGACACCTGCATCTACATACTGAAAGAATTGCTGAACTACTACCTATCATCAGCCTCTCCAGTTTTCCTTTGTTTTGTGGATGTGAGAGAAGCATTTGACAAGAGTAAGCTACCTGAAGCTCTTCCTGAAGCTGCATGAAAGAGGCACACCCCTATATCTAACTGGCATTTTACATTGCTGGTTCTCCACACAGCAATTCTGTGTCAAATGGGGTAACGTATTATCGTACACCTTCGGCTCCCTAAACGGGCTTCGGCAGTGGGACATTCTCTCTCCATACTTGTTTAATACGTACACAGATGCCTTGATTGTCAAATTGAACTCACTCCCAATCGGATGCACTGTCAATGAAACAACTATAAACAACCTCTGTTACGCCGATGGTATGGTTCTGATTTCCCCATCAGTGCAAGGTCTCCAACAACTCATCGACACTTGCCGCCAATATGCAGAGGAATTTGAAATAATTTACAACGAAACCAAGACACAGTGCATGTTGCTGCTTCCGAGATCGCTTAAGCATATTGCAGAACCACAAATTTTCCTCGGAAACCATCGGCTGGCATTTGTGCACGAATTTCCGTATTTGGGTCACATTATCACCGACGACCTAAAAGATATGGCAGACATTGAACAGAGGCGTCGTAAGGTATGTGCAACTGGCAACATGATTGCAAGGAGGTTTGCCTTCTGTCACCGAGACGTGAAACTGCTGCTCTTCCGCTCGTACTGCTACAGCATCTATGGGTGCTCCCTCTGGACGAACTATACCCGAGAGACCATGAGACGTATTACTGTTATGCACAATGACATTTTGAGACGCCTCACAAACACTCCCCGCTACCACTCCGCCACACAGATGTTCGTAGAAAACCACCCGGACAATTTAAAAATCATTGTAAGGCGAACAATGTCCAGTTTGGTAACCCGAGTGAGAAACGGCAGCAACTCGCTCATACAAAGCATCTTAAGGAGTGATGCAAGAAGATCTAAATTGTGGGAAAGATGGGAAAATGAGGCCTTTGTCCCCTAAAGGACTTAATCTCTGTATTGGCAAGATGTCATCTGCAGATTTTGTCATTATTATATTTATTGCTGAAATTTTAATTTTTCATTATTACTGTTATTACTATCAAGTTAAAGTTTTTTTACATTCAATTTTCGTATTTAGCCCTATGGACCTGACTACTGTAACCACCTAAGGTCTCTAGTTGAAATTTAAGTTATACAATCTGTGCTCTAACTGTTATAACTCTCAATGCATTTTTTTTCTCACCAATATTATTACTGTTATACCAGTATTATGATTACTATCTTTTATGCTACCTCAGCTATTTTGTGGATAAGTGCCGATTATTCATTTCTTTTATCATGCTGTCTCATGTAGCTAGACTGTGTGTGCTACTGTCTGTATTTTGTATATTCCATGTATATGGCCCTGACCTGAAATAAAGGATATTATTATTATTATTATTATTATTATTATTATTATTATTATTATTATTATTATAATCACAAATCTAATGTCAGTGAAGACTTATCTAAGAATTGAAATGTTTGATCTCAACTTCCTTACAAAAAACATTCTCTTAAAATAAACCTTGACTTAATTACTCCCAATTCACAAGAGTAGGCACAGGAACACTTCTCTCTCTCTCTCTC
>NC_087217.1:56908215-56930715 GCF_015104395.2 Macrobrachium nipponense | reverse complement strand
TACTAGAAACACTGCACATAGTAAGAAATGTGATGGACTCTTAAGGAGGCAGGATGCAACCAGGAACCCCACACTATAAGTACCACCCAGTTGAACAGGATGACTGTGATAGACCCATAATAATAATATTCTTTATTTCAGCTCATTGCCATATACATGGAATACATTAAAATAGATACACACAATCTAGATACAAGAGATAAAATTATACAAATCATAATTGGCAACATACACATCGGTGCTGAAGTAGAAGTAAAAATAGAAATTAAATTACTGGTATGACGTAATAATGTATATGGCTTCTGTGAAATTCCACTTATGATGGCTTAAGTGTGCTTTGTCTTCCACAAGTCTCCACTCATCGCCATCCTCCTTTCTCATAGCTCTCATTCAAGTAGGTCTGGGTTTTCTAACTCCTCTGGAGTAGTTGAGAGATACATGTCTATGCCACCTACATCTCCCTTTATTATTGACTCGGTTTTCTGTGCATAACGTCACCATTACTTCATTGTTTCTTAGATATATCCTGATTCCCATTTCTCTAGATACATGAGGCATTCTATAGAGCAAGCGTTGTAAATCTTCCGACATTTTTGCAGGTTAAATGAGCATCGGCTGTGTATATAAGAGCCTTAAGTTTCTATTGTTACCCTAATCTAAACTTTCCATCGTAAAATCCACGATAAAAGCAAACAGCAAGGGTAACACAACATCCCCATGCAGCACCTCACTATTTACTACTGACGCTCTTGACAGAATTCCATCACCATTAATTCTGCATCTGATTTCACCCGGGATGATTTCAATTAGCAAACAAAATCCGTCCTCTTATTTAATTGCTTGTTATATGCATTAGCATTCGTACAGATCGCGTGAAAAACTGATTTACACTGTTTCTACACTGACGAGAGAGAGAGAGAACGAGGAGAAGGAGAGAGAGAGAGAGAGAGAGAGAGAGAGTTTCTATGGAATTATGCCTCAGGCTGACAACAGGCGAGCACATTCCTGGCAGGGACTTCCAAGAAGAAGAACAAAATGTTTTCTGCCGCCGTTTGGGCGGTAGCGCCTGCGGGCTTTTAACTCATCCGAGTTCAAACCTGCTTGCGGCCTGGAAATTATTCTGGACTTTTAATATATATATTAATAGAATATATATATATATAATATAATACTGTATATATATATATATATTTAAATATTACATACCTATATATATATATATAATATATATATAATATCTTATATGATATATAATTTTCTATACATAAAACATTAACAAGTTTTTCATATTACATATATATAATGCATAACATTACTACATATACATGCTTATATATGGCTTATATAAAACTTTTCTAAAAACTTATAATGTGCTTAAAAGACGCATTACAATTTTTAGACAAAGTTTTTTATAATAATCCATATATATAAGTGATCCATGTCGTAAATACGTAACAAGAGAACTAAACAAAATTTTTAAGTATAGTTTTCCTCACATCAACCCCAGTATATATAATATATATATGATATATATGATATATAATATTATTATATAGATATATATATTTCTTTTATATATAAGTATATAATAATATATATACATACATACCTGTATATAATATATATATATATATATAATATAAATTATTATTTATATTCATCAGTATTGCACATTATTTAATGAAAGAAATCAAGACTCAAAGTGAGCTTTTTCAGAATACCCGGCACTTACTCAGTATATTACTTATTATAATGTCATGATAAATAGAGGACGCTTATTTCGTAATATTCCATTTATCTTCATCCACATTTTTTGCTCAATTGGGAGATTCATTCATGTACAAAGTTCGTGCGGTTACAGAGCAGATTGCAACGTTTCATTATCAGCTTTTATTGCTAAAGGTAGTATTCGTTTTGTGAAGTTCTATATATATATATATATATATATATATATATATATATATATATATATATATATATATGTGTGTGTGTGTGTGTGTGTGTGTGTGTGTGTGTGTGTGTAAGCAAGGTGTTCTAAAAGTACCGAATATAAACCTGGTATTCTGAAAATACTATGAATACCAGGTTTATATTAAGTAATTTTAGAACACCTTGCTCATATTCTTAGTATTTTCAGAATACCAGGTTTATATAAACCTGGTATTCTGAAAATACTAAGAATATGAGCAAGGTGTTCTAAAATTACTTAATATAAACCCGGTATTCTGAAAATACTAAGTATGTGAGAAAGGAGTTTTGAAATTACTTAATATAAACCTGGTATTCTGAAAATACTAAGAATATGAGCAAGGTGTTCTAAAAGTACTGAATATAAACCTGGTGTTCTGAAAATATTAAGAATATGAGCAAGTTTTTCTAAAAGTACCGAACTTAAACCTGGTATTCTGAAAATACTAAGAATGTGAGCAAGGTGTTCTAAAATTACTTAATATAAATCTGGTGTTCTGAAAATACTAAGAATATGAGCAAGGTGATCTAAAGGTACTGATTATCAACCTGGTATTCTGAAAATACTAAGATTTGTGGAAGGTGTTCAAAAAATACTGAATATAAACCTGGTATTCTGAAAATACTAAGAATGTGAGCAAGGTGTTCTAAAAGTATTGAATATAAACCCGGTATTCTGAAAATACTAAGAATGTTAGTAAGGTGTTCTAAAAGTACTGAATATAAACCTGGTATTCTGAAAATACTAAGAATACAAACTAGGTGTTATAAAAAAATCATATCAATCTAACATTAAGACAGATGATGAAAAGAGTAAGTTGATCTAACTAGACAAATATTAATGCCAAGGATAAATGGTGGTCGTTGTTGACCACTTCATTACCGTCCAAACACAGAGGATGCAAAGCGCACCGAAGGAATAACTCGATATGATAAAGAAAAATAGAAAAAGTGGCGATTGAAGAATAACGAAAGGGAATTGTGTTGTGGAAAGGCATTGCGAGACCAGCGGTTTCACGCTGACATTAATTCCTGGATTGCTTGCTAATGCTCGCTTACCACAGTTCTAGGGGGGCTAAATCTTACGGCTTCTAGGGGGCTGAGAAGGGAGTTAGTACTTGAAACGTTATTCAAAAACTTCACAATATCAAAATCATAATCGCAAAATAAGTCATGCCATAATTTTGTTGATAGTTTTTTATCCTTCGCTAGATCTCTTGTGCCTCATTTGAAAATAAGATACTGTAATAAACAAACTGTAATAGTTTTTGCAACTGTAATTTTTAACCACTTAAATTGCATTCATGTCGTTTAGAAGGAAGTAGAAACTTACAAGACACTTGCGTGCATCAACGTAACAAACACACATTTACCTATTAGGAAAAGTACGAAAAATACTCCTTAAAGAATTTTTTTTTTTCAAGTTTCTGAATAAGTCTTTAGTACTATAGTAGATTCACATCAACCGTGCATGCGATGCCTAGGCCCGTCCCTTACGACGCTCTTGATTGGCTGTTGATAAGCCAATCAGAAGGCTGGAAACTGTCAGTCTCTCTCGAGAGTGTTCACATAGGCAGGATGTATGTTCCACCTCTCCTGACGGATGCTGGTAAAAGACATATCCCTCAGGAGAGGTGGAGCATACATCCTGCCTATGTGAATTCTCGAGAGAGACTGAGAGTTTCCAGCCTTCTGATTGGCTTATCAACAGCCAATCAGGAGCAATGTAAGGGACTAGCCTAGACATCAGATGCACGGTTGATGTGAATCTACTATAGATCCATTTCAGCTCCCTTCATGCCCCGGATTGACCTCCCTAGAGTTGTGGTAAATGGGCATCAACAAGAAATCCAGGAAGTAATACTATCAGTGATGTCACTGGTCTCACACCACTCTCTCTCTCCAAAGCATAGTCTGTAAGCTCTTGAATCCATAATAATTATTAAAAATAAACACAAAATTAACCTGCCATTTCATGTATACAAGAAAAATTCATCTCGCTCTTATGCTTTATCATCATTTCAGATGAATGCCATTATGAAAAATAAGCATTCATAGTTAATTCCCGCTCTCTCTCTCTCTCTCTCGAGTGGACGCAATACCAGCGTGGATAAAAGGAAGCCTATTTATGTTTATTTTTCATTTGAAGTGTTAATGAAACGAAAAACAAAAAAGGGGGAACGTCATTTATGCGAACCCTCCTTCCAAAATGAACTACGCTGGAAGACTGCATTGGAAGCCTTTGATGTGAATCGTTGGAAGCATTAACATTTATTTTCATCATATACATTTTCCAAAAAAAAGGATAAAAAGGCGATCAGATTCGTATCATCATTTTTATTACTATTGTTTTTTTTTTCTTATGCATTCATGGCGTCCCTCTGATGATCATATACGTCTGCTCTCATAGATTCGTTTTACTGTTTTGAATAGATTAGTTTACGAGAATCTTGGCGCGCACTACGTGCGATGGAACTCGGCGCGACTTGCCACCCCTACACTCCCGACCCCTATCTGCCCCACCCCACCCAGGACGGACAAACAGGTTTGCATGCGGTGGGTGGCTGTGTCATGTCTCCCCCAGTGTCACCCGGGAGGACACACAAGATCCACTCAGATATTATCCTTATGGATAGATGGAAGCGAATGTTTAGAATATTGCTCGACCACTGATGAGCATAAGTGAAATCATAAGGTTACGTGAAGATCCTTTTCACAACTAAAACAAATTCAGTAATGAACGCAAGTCCTACTCCCCTTCTGTCATCACCATCCAGCTCACAAGTACTGTGATCACCACCCTGATCATAGTACTTGAACCAACTCTTATCATTTTAATCTCCCTATGTCACTACAAAAATACATCTCGTTTTCTAACTAAACAAAAACGTTTGTCACAACTAAGTGCGATATCATTTTTGTCTCCTCTTATCTGTTTCTTTATTATCATCCTAATGTTTAAACCTGGCAAAGAAACGTTACAGAAAAGGCCACTATCATTTTTAGCTGCAGCCAGCCAAACTGGTGGTTTATAGTGTAATATAAATAAGTAATTCTGTTTTGAATAGTTCGGGAAAAAGATTTAGACAATTGTCCAAATGCCAGTTAACTACTTGTTCCCCATTTATCGATCAGGAACGAAGTTTCGGGGGTCAGTCACAGCAACGAGAGGTTATGGTCGGCAGTGAGAAGGTGTCTGTCTTCAATGGAAGGTCACTGATACGTTGAGAAGATACATTGTTGGATCCGTGTTTTCGCCGTTGAGTTGGAGCAATCAATTCCGTTCCCATCTGATGGTGTGGTCTGTATGAGAGCGCGTTGGCCCTCTCGAGTTACGTTGGTGTGGCCTGTTTAGATGTGGGAATTTCAGGAGTGTGGCTTCATTCCTGGATTGTGATTTCCAGGCGTATCTTCGTATCGGTGGCTGAAGAAGAACCTCTCGCTCAAGGAACTGTTTTCGAATACTCCCTATTCACTCGGAGACCTCTAGAACTGCTTGTTTGAACGTCAGCTAAGTTTTGTTTTATTATATTTATTAATTATTTTTCCATGAATATTACCTGAGCTCTTAGATACCGGTCGTATCTGCAAGTGTTTGTTATTTAAGCATAATAAAAGTGCTTTGAAGTGTTGTTTTGTGTGTAATTCTCCTCCTCATAATTAAACCTGTTTTTAAATATGTGTTGTGGTAGTTCATGATGTGGACATCGTAACATATTTGGGGGCCTGTCCGGGATCAGTGAATTTCAATTTGAACAAAACAGGTTTAAATGAGGAGTTTGTTTAATTGTTGTAAGTTTGAGTGAGGTCATTTAGTTGTTTTATAGCCATTGTAACCAATCATGTCTGAGTCTGAAACAGAATATTTAGAAAGTGACTTTGACGTAAAGAAATTTCTGTCGTCCTTACCGGGGGTTGCAGCTTTTCAAAGTCTGTGTAAACGAGAACTTGTGTTAATTGCTAATTATCTAGACATAGGTTTTACTACGGATATGAAAAAGGATGATTTGATAAAGGGTTTGATAGGACACTTGGGTATTGTAGAGGAGAAGGCAGAAGTTTCAAGGGTAAAGGAAAGTGATAGCGTAGAAGCTTTGAAACTTAGAATAAAGCTGAAGGAGTTAGACATAGCTGCTGAACGTGAGAGTAGCTGGCGGGATGAACGTGACAAAGAGTAGCGCTGAAACGTGAGAGCGAAAAGAGAGGAGAGAGAGAAACTGAGCGTGAAAGAATAGAGCAGGAAGAAGAAAGGTTGAGGAGGAAGAGATGAGGAAACGGAGCGTGAAAGAATGGAACACGAACTGAAGTTAGAGGAAATTAAGGTAAGACACAGACAAGGTAGTGGAGATTTTGATGTAGCTAAATACATGAAGACGGTTCCCCCTTTTGATGAAAATGAAGTAACTAATTATTTTTATAACTTTTGAGAAAGTAGCGAAAGGAATGGAACTGGCCTAAGACTTCATGGTCTTAATTATTATTAACAATGTGCATTGAAAGGTAGGGCTCAAGAGGGTATTTTCTAGTTTGTCTGAGGAGACGTGTGGAATTATGACGAATTGAAAAAGTGTATTCTCAAAGCATATGAATTAGTGCCAGAGGCTTACAGGTTGAAATTTCGTAGGCTTTTTAAGACAGGAGATCAGACATATGCAGATTTTGCTCGTATAAAAGCTAAATTGCTTGACGATTGGTTGAGATCTAAAGAAATCTGTGATTTTAAAGGGTTTAAACAACTAATATTGTTAGAAGAGTTTAAGAATTGTTTATCTAAGGATTTGAAGGTACACTTAGAGGAGCTTCAGGTTGAGAGTTTAGAGAACGCTGCCATTATGGCTGACGAGTACTCACTGACGCACAAAATTTTTGAAGGGAAAAATTTGCTTAGGGGTAGAAGCAGCAAAGAGGGTTTTCAGGAATTGAAAAGTGGTAAGAGTAAAACTGAAAACGCAAGTGATTTGGATAAATGTGTTGTAGCTCCAGTATTGAAAGGTAATAGTTTGCCTAGTGGGCAGAGGATGCCAATTAAGTGTTTTAACTGTGGTAAACTGGGCCATAGAAAGGCCGACTGTTGGTCCTTAAGGGACGGTAATAGAGAGCATAAACCAGTTGCTTTGGTAAGCAGGGTAAGTGCTGATAGAGAGATTAGTGCATTAAGTGAGGGTGGGAAAAGCCCTGGGTTCTCTGATTTGGAGAGATATAAGTCATTTGTGTCTTATGGTAGTGTAGCTACAGAAAGTGGTAAGGGCAGAAGAGGATTAGTTATTCTCAGAGATACAGGGGCCCTACAGTCATTGATTTTGAAAAGGGTAGTGTAGCTACAGAAAGTGGTAAGGGCAGAAGAGGATTAGTTATTCTCAAGAGATACAGGGGCCCTACAGTCATTGATTTTGAAAAGGGCATTGCCTGAAGCAAAGACAATACACGAAAGATGGGAAGCTCAAGCCACAGCCGCATCGGCCGCATACAATTTAGTTCCTGGCATGAAATGAAGATGGCGGTAGCATTTCACCTGCCTACATCGTCTGTTTGTTTACTTTTTCACAAAGCGGGCATTCAATTTCAATCATGAGTGGGCGTAGCCATCATCACCCGTGTGTGGTTTGCAATAGGACGAAAATGATTTTCCCCATCTGATTTTTCATGCTTTTCCTCAGAATAAAGAAAGGTAATAAAATCATTACATCTGTTACAAAGTACATGATGACTTTTAGAGAAAATGAAGAAATAAAATAGACCAAAGCAAAATTGAATGTCGGTTGGGTGAAGTGTTATTCCGAAATAAATATTGGAAAATATTATAATACGGTGGACGCCTCTAAGCGGAAAGAAAATATATTTACATGTGATTTCGACTAGAAAAAAATATTTGCCATTTGAAACCCCAACAACCAAACCTAACCTTCCTGGTAATGTACATCAGTAGCCTAATCATGTCAACAGTAAACCTAACCATATCAGCGGTACCATAACCATGCCAACAGTTACCTAACCATGTCAACAGTAATTTGCAATGGAAAAATGAAGCTATCTTGCAAAACATATCAAAATCAACTAGAAAAACTATATTTTCTTGTCATTCTTGTCAATTGTATTTCAAATAAATACCTTAGTTATATTTGCATATCTTGAAAATCTCTAGAAATATGAAATAAACATACCAATTCCTATCACTGTCATACAATTCGTGAATATTGGGTCTCCATGCCTTTTCCAGATAGGCTTCTCACAGCAACTTTGATATACTGTATATATATTGTAGTTATGTTATATTCTCAGCAGCTTACCATTGGGTTGTAGTTATAAATGTTTTACCTTAATTTTTCATTAATAGCAACTATTTAGCGAACCAAAGTTGTTCCATCAGGAAGGATGTATCTTGTGGGAGCATTCATATGGGAGAGCATAAGTAGGTTAGTTAAGTTAGAGTGACTTACTTTAATTTCAAGTTCACTAACCTTTTAATCTATGATTGAATTTTCCTATATGTATGGATAAAGCATTCAAATAAAAGAAAATTACATGCAAACCCAGCATATCTGCTCCCACAAGATCCATTCTTACCGTTTCATCTAAGTTTCTGCATTATATGCTCATAATTGTTCAATTTTTTTTAATGAAATCTTGTAATTGGTACCAACACCCCAGTAGTATTCCAAAGTAATTTACCATTTGGCAGCAATGTACGCAGTAATACAGTAGTAATAAATTGGCAAAACAAGTTGTGAAAACCTATGATATTTGCTTGTACTGTACAATGATGCAAAAGAAACATGGTTCAAGTCAATTAGAATAATTGTTTCAAATTTTTTTTAGGAATGTGCATGCTTCTTGCAGAAATGGCATTTTACTAGAAAATACCGGCAGGGCAGAAGTGTTGTTTACATTACCTCATAAAAGGGTGCCAATTGAAATATGCATTTTTGAGAACTCCCACAATTGGGCTATGATTATTTTAATAAATTGTTATAAATAGGTTTTGTTTCCTATTTGATTTGTGATTTCAATTTTATTTGCTTTTATGGAAATTAAGTTAAACCTAGATTTTTGCTTATACAGTATTCTGTAAAATACAGCATTGCATTTGTTATAAAAGGGTACCTTACTTTTACTACTTTGTTGTTGTACTTTTTTAGTTTTATTAACAAATATTGCTTAACTTTTGCCTAAATATCAGCATGCAAGTTAAGTCTTGCTTTTTCATTTTGATTTCATATTATTGGTTTTGATCATCCCATGCTTTGTTTGCTATTTATTCTGATATATGCATGTTTTGTTTGCATGACTTGTATGACTATTGCATGCAAATGAAGCATGTGCCATTTCTTTTACTTTGTTTATGTTCTTTGCAAGAACATGTGTACAGTTGCTTAGGTATGTACAGTATACAATCATAAGCACAAGCCAAAAAAGGAAAATAATTACTGTATACTATGGTGAAATAATAAGATAATATGAGAATAAGTTTGTTTCATTCTAAAACTGCCCTCCTTCAATTTTAGATAAAGATACTTAGCAATTAATGTTACATTAACTGAAGGATTTTTATTTAATGATTCAGAAATGCCTAATATATAAGTCATAAAGCTATGATAGAGCCCTATAATCATGTTAACAAGCAATATAATCGATTTAGTATTCAATAATTTATAAAGAGAAGTTTATTGGAGCATAAGAATAAATTTTAACATTTAAAAAAGCCGCGCTACGCCACAGCCGAGTTTTAGTTGAGGGCATAATCAATAGATGGCGCGCATCCTGACGGGTTGGATGACGTTTTTTTAATGGTATAAATAGTCAGTTTCCCATCTTTCGTTTATTGTCTTTGGCCTGAAGGTTTCGAGTATGAGGATAAGGAAAAGGTTTTGATTAAGAGTTTTCCAAAAGAAATAATCTCTTGTCCGTATGAGACTGTGGTTCTGGAGTCTGATTATGCAACGGGTCCGGTTAGGGTTGTCGTTGTGGAAGAAATTCCTGTAGAGGGAGTCGATTTAATATTGGCCAACGATATTGGTGGTAATAGGGTTTTAAGTAACCCACGGTTACTTAGCTATCCTCAGTTTTGTGCAAGCACGGAGAGCTTGGAAGGAGAATTTCCTGGTATTTTTCCCGTGTGTGCTATTACACGGTCAATGCGGAAATTGGAAGCTAGTAGGGATTCTAAGATTGACTTCTCGAAGTTTTTTCTGGGAAAATTTGGTGATTGTTCTGAACAAGGTAAGGTTTTAGCTGTATCTAGAGAGAAATTCATAAAGGATCAGGAAAATGACCTAGAGCTAGCAGAGATAGCTGCAAAGGCTTTTTCAGATTAATAGGAAATTATGAGAAACATTCCAGTTGGGGTATTTATGTCGGAAAATGGATTATTGGAATGAGAAAATTTAGAGCCTCTAAGGTTGCTGCCGATGAAGAATGAAAGTTAATTACCAAATAGTCGTTCCTCCAAATTACAGACCCTATTTACATTTGGCACATCAGAATCCATTTAGTGGCCATTTCGGAGTCAATAAAACTTTTTACAAATTAACTAAACACTTTTATTGGCCTGGGATTCATTCTGATGTTAAAGTATTTTGTAAGACTTGCCATGTGTGTCAAATGATCGGAAAACCGAACCAAAAGTTGACTAAAGCTCCCCTTGAACATACCAGCCATGGAAGAACCATTCCATAGGGTAATAGTGGACATTGTTGGCCCATTGCCAAAGTCAAAAAGGTGGAAATCAGTATATACTTACGATCATAGACAGATCCACTAGGTATCCTGAGGCCATTCCGTTGCGGAATGTCTGCTCTAAGAATATTGTAAATGGGATGGTTACAAACTTTTTCCCACCTCGGTTTTGGATTGACCATGAAAGAGGTTCAGTCGGACCAGGGTTCAAATTTCTTGAGCAATATATTTAGACAGGCTAATCGCAAGGAACTAGGAATCAGGCGGTAACTTCATCAGCGTACCATCCTCACGAGCCAACGGGCTTAGTAAAGCGGTACCATCAAACCTTGAAGACCATGTTGAGAAAATTTTGTTTAGAGAACAAAAGCGATTGGGATAAAAGTCTGCCCTTCCTTCTGTTTGCCTCCAGAGAAATCCCTAATGAGTCGTTAGGGTTTTCCCCCTTTCGAGTTAGTATTTGTCATCAGGTTAGAGGACCTTTTTAAAATTGATTAAAGATCAGTGGATTAATAATGTTGAAAATTCTAATTTGTTGGACTATGTTTCAGATTCCAGGGAAAGAATCAGGAAAACGTGGGACATAGCAAGAGATAACTTAATGGAAGCACAGCAGAAGATGAAAAAATACTATGATTTAGGAGCCAAAAAAGTTGACTACAACCAAGGTGATGAGGTATTGGTATTCCTTCCAGTAGCAGGTCAGCCATTACATGCTAAGTTTTCTGGGCCTTACATAATAGAAAAAAAAAGGTAGGAAAATACGGATTATGTTGTTCTTACTCCAGATAGGAGAAGGAAAAAGAGGTTATGCCATGTTAATATGTTAAAGCCATATTTTTCAAGGACGCCAAAGCCAGTCTTGTTGAATATAAAGTTAAATAATAATAGTAATCAAGAGAAACTTAAACTTGAGACTGAGGTTGAAGATGGCCTATTTCAAATTCAGATGCTTTAAGGAATTTGAAGAATAAATTGGTTCATCTTGAGGAAAGTAGAGGTCAGGAGTTGAGTGATTTACTCTACGATTATAAAGATGTATTTTCAGATGTTCCGGGCAGGACCTGCTCATTACAACATGATGTTGATGTTGGCAATTCAAATCCTATTAAACAGCACCCATATCGCTTGAATCCACAAAAGGCAGAGATTGTTGAACGGGAAGTAAAATATATGCTCGATCATAAATTGATTGAACATAGTAGCAGCCAGTGGAGTTCCCCTGTAGTACTTGTCAAAAAAAATGATGGTCAATACCGTTTAATATTTGATTACAGGAAGGTAAATGCAGTCACCAGGACAGATTCATTCCCAATTCCTAGGGTGGATGACTGTATTGATCGCATTGGAAAGGCCAGATTTATCAGCAAGTTTGACATGTTGAAGGGTTATTGGCAGGTAGGTTTGACAGACAGAGCCAAAGAGATATCTGCTTTTGTTACACCCACTGGTTTATATTCCTGCAATGTCATGCCATTTGGAATGAAAAATTCGGGTAGTACTTTTCAGAGACTCATGAATATGATTACCAAAGACCTTGAAGGTGGTGCACTACGTATATAGATGATGTGGTAATTGTTAGTGATACGTGGGAAGAGCATGTCAAGAAAATTGCTGCATTTTTACAGAAACTCAGAGAAGCAGGTTTGGTAGTGAACCTAAATAAATGCGAATTTGGGAAAGCCAAGGTAGTTTATTTGGGTCACGAAGTGGGTCATGGCAAAGTAGCACCAAAAGATTCAAATATTAAAGCAATTTTAGACTTTCCAGTTCCTAAAGATAAAAAGGGAGTAATGAGATATCTGGGTCTTGCCGGATATTATAGAAAGTTTGTGGCTAATTTTGCAGATATAGTTGCACCACTAACAAATTTGTTGAGGAAAAGGGTTGATTTTAAATGGGATAACCAGTGCCAGGAAGCTTTTGATAAAGTAAAATCTATTTTGACTACTTCCCCTATTCTGAAAGCACCAGATTTGTCTATTCCTTTCAAGCTAGCAGTGGACGCCAGTGACATTGGTATTGGTCAGTATTACTGCAGGAAGACGACACTGGGTAGAGCATCCTATTGCCTTTTACTCTAAGAAAACTGAATGATTCTCAGAAGAAAAATATTCCACCATTGAGAAAGAAACTTTGGGTTTAATTTTTGGCTTTACAACATTTTGAGGTATATACCAGTACCAACTCTTCTTAACCGTATATACAGACCATAACCCATTAAAATATTTGAATCGTTTCAGGAACAATAATCAGAGATTAACAAGATGGAGTCTATTTTTACAACCCTACGATTTGAATATCCTACATATCAACAAAGGAAAGGAGAACGTCATTCCGGATGCATTGTCAAGGATGTGACTTGCTATATTTTTTGACCTGATAGTTTGTTGGATGCAAAATATATATTACATATATATTTTTTCCTTTTTTAGGGGGGAGGTGTAATATAAATAAGTAATTCTGTTTTGAATAGTTCGGGAAAAAGATTTAGACAATTGTCCAAATGCCAGTTAACTACTTGTTCCCCATTTATCGATCAGGAACGAAGGTTTCGGGGGTCACGTCACAGCAACGAGAGTTATGGTCGGCAGTGAGAAGGTGTCTGTCTTCAAGGAAGGTCACTGATACGTTGAGAAGATACATTGTTGGATCCGGTGTTTCGCCGTTGAGTTGGAGCAATCAATTCCGTTCCCATCTGATGGTTGTGGCTGTATGAGAAGCAGCGTTGGCCCTCTCGAGTTACGTTGGTGTGGCCTGTTTAGATGTGGGAATTTCAGGAGTGTGGCTTCATTCCTGGATTGTGATTTCCAGGCGTATCTTCGTATCGGTGGCTGAAGAAGAACCTCTCGCTCAAGGAACTGTTTTCGAATACTCCCTATTCACTCGGAGACCTCTAGAACTGCTTGTTTGAACGTCAGCTAAGTTTTGTTTTATTATATTTATTAATTATTTTTCCATGAATATTACCTGAGCTCTTAGATACCGGTCGTATCTGCAAGTGTTTGTTATTTAAGCATAATAAAAGTGCTTTGAAGTGTTGTTTTGTGTGTAATTCTCCTCCTCATAATTAAACCTGTTTTTAAATATGTGTTGTGGTAGTTCATGATGTGGACATCGTAACAATAGTAGATTCACATCAACCGTCCCTTACGACGCTCCTGATTGACTGTTGATAAGCCAATCACAAAGTTGGAAACTCTCAGTCTCTTTCGAGAGTTCACATGGGCAGGATGTATGTTCCACCTCTCCTGAGGGATACTTTTGAAAGACGTATCCCTCAGGGGAGATGGAACATACATGCTACCTATGAGAACTCTCTCGTGAGACTGAGACTTTCCAGCCGTGCGATTGGCGTATCAACAGCCAATCAGGAGCGTCGTAAGGGAGGCCTAGACATCAAATGCAAGGTTGATGTGAATCTACTATAGCCTACTAGGTAGACGATTTTAGGCAAATGTCAGAAAGTATCTACAGGGAAAGATTTCGTCATCATCAAAGAACGAAATCACTTTTGGGGTTTAAAGTCAGGTTTCTTAACCACCGTCATATATGAAGACTAACATCTCTACTGAAAAATGACATCAATAGACGCAAAAATATTTAGTGTCCTTTACCGAAGGTCTTAGTCAATAATGAAGGTTAAATCAACTATGTAAAGCAAAAATAATAAATAAAATAATAATAATAATCGATAGTCAGCAGGGGTCAACTGTATGCTGACTTTTGATTGGATGAGGCGGAATGCGGGTCCCATATTGGCTGCAGATAGGTTCGTTCAAGCCAAGTTCATCAGCAGTCAAAAAAAAAAAAAAAAAATACTACTACATTTACTACTACTACTACTACTACTACTACTGAATAAGACATACGAATCATACATCATCTGTGAGATCCAACAGAAGTACTTCCCGCCATGGTTTTTACCATAAAAAAAAACAAGGTTAAAACTATCACTCACAGGCTACAGATTATTTGTGCCGAAAGTAACAAGAGAAATTTTCATGATGGTTGGCATGGTATTTAACACAATTTTGTAAGCTTGCCACTGAGGTAAGGTATATAAGTGGAAAAGAAAGCAGATTACAGCAAATCATATTATACCACATAAGACTGCCGTAGGAGTCTAGGAGAATGAAGATTTATGTAACACTCCAGTTACTTCTCCCTCTGGCTAATGGAAAAGTTTAGTCCACTCTACTCGTTGCAATGGCAAAATGAAGAGAAAATACGAGCTGTATGGCGTTCGATTCAAGGGAATGGCCAATCCAGAACAAATCCCTGATTTAAAAAAAAAAAAAAAAAAAAAAAAAAACAGGACGACAAACCGGTGGAATGATCTCAGTACATTTTGTTTCTGGCATTAACGAGGAATATCGACGCGAATGTATAGGGACTTCATGACATATTTTTTAGGCATCTTTAAATCAAGATACACACACACACACACACACACATATATATATATATGTATGTATATATATAATATACTCCATATTTCCTTTAAAGTCATAGTAATTGGAATCAGTATAAATCAGTATAAATCTCCCAGAATTAATAACTTGCGATTATCTGAATATTGTATCTAATATACGGGAATGGTTCACTTAACATCCGAGTTCCACGTTGGTCGAGTGCATTTCGCGCTCGGCTACCAACCCGGTGGGCCGAAGTTTGATTCTCGGCTCGGCCAACACGGAACCAGAGGAATTTATTTCTGGTGATAGAGATTCATTTCTCGACACAATGTGGTTCGGATCCCACAATAAACTGTAGGTCCCGTTGCTAGGCAACCAATTGGTTCCTAGTCAGGTAAAAATATCTAATAATGCGGGTCAGCCCTAGGAGAGCTGTTAAACAGCTCAGTGGTCTGGTAAAACTAAGATATACTTGAATTTAACTTGGCATCCGAAAATACAAAAGCGGGTTCTATTTTTTTTAAGCGTACTATGCTATACTATACTATATAAAAAGAAAAAGATGTGGACGAAAGCTAAAGCTTCCTATTTACTGTATAATATGAAACGACGTCAAAAGACCCTGATACTTCCATTTCAGGCAACTTATGCATCATATGATATTCTGCTTTATTCATGGAACTGTATGAGAGAGAGAGAGAGAGAGAATGTGTCATCATAAATATTCAATTATATTCATTGCATATCAACGAATAAATGGGCAAATTTTATATCAGCTCAGTTAAAAATAATCTTCTTTGTATTGGAGAGAGAGAGAGAGAGAGAGAGAGAGAGAGAGAGAGAGAGAGAGAGAGAGAGAGAGAGAGAGAGAGAGAGAGATAATACACAGTGTAGCTATTGTACAACCTTCTTTTTAAACTGCAGAATTACAAAAGGATTCATACGAATTGACTGTTCCTATTATATCAAATCATGCATACAAAGTACTTGCATTGTATCAATAAGTTATATTAAAAAGAGCTAAATATGAAAATAAATCACCAAGACACAAACAATATGCCTACAAAAGTGTGCTAACTGAATAAAAATGATCAGCCAGGCTCTGGCATAAAATAATACAATATAAAAATAATGTGCATAAAATAAATGCGAACATGAAGCAGATGGGTTCAACAACAATAGCGCCCTGGAAAAAAAATCCATAACAATTCTTCGCTTATCTTCATGAGCTAAAACTGAAACGATGGTGAAAACAAAATAAAAGAAAGAACCTAACAATAAACTATAATGCAATGCTATTCACATCAAAATATGTTGCGAAATCGAAAGAAAAAGTGAGACAGAAAAGCTGCGCATCTATTTATTTAGTAAAAATGTCTCCAGGGATTGTTTTTATAAAACTCTGGGAAGTGAAATGTAGGATAATTACTATATGTTTTGCCTCTATTACAGAGCTGTATTCAAACTACGGAGAAGGTACTATTCACAGAGAATACGATTAAGTAGGAAAGATTATCGCATCATGTTTTCATTGCCTGATGTTCAGCTGAGGAAAGTGAACGAATCTGTAAACATGGATTCCTAATATTGACTCGTAAAATAAATTATTAGGAATGACGTTTTAGTTATGAATCCCAGGAACATAAACCACCTATATATTCCAACATAATCAAGCATCACTACATACAAAGTATGTAATGATACATATACATTTTTCTGAGCATTAGGGGATTAAAAAGTAAATGAAGAAATACGGAGAGATAACTCAACTGAAAATATTATTGAGCAACCAGTGTCTTGCAATTTATCACGACACGCAACGAAGATTCCTTGAATATTTGTCAGGGTTTAAAAAATGACACTGCCTGAGTGGAAGTGGCTTACAACTGGCTCAAGAAACAACTCAGCCAAGAAACACTGATAACAAAAAATATAATAAAATAAGTAAAAAATGGGCCAAAGTCTCTTCGGCGCAAGGGAGTTTTCTGTACAGCGTATAATCAAAGCCACCCGAAATAGATCTCTCATTCGGTGGTCTCGGTATAATGCTGTATGAGCCGCGGCCTACGAAGCTTTCAACCACGGCCCGGTGGTGGCTTGTGTTGTTGGCACCTACAGCGGTGGCCGAAGCACGATCATGGCTAACTTTAACCTTAAATAAAATAAAAACTGATGAGGCCAGAGGGCTGCAATTTGGTGTTTGATGATTGGAGGGTGGATGATCAGCGTACCAATTTGCAGCCCTCTAGCCTCAGTAGTTTTTAAGATATGAGTGCGGCCAGAAAAAACCATCTTTATAGTTTTCTTTTACAGAGAAAAAATGCCCCGAACGACTAAAGCTTTATTTCGACACCCAGCTCGAGATTTCACGGTGGAACATCCGAGTTGCATGGCAACATAGATGTATCTTATTCTTTCTTAAGATGAATTGTTTACTTCTCCATCGATGAAGTTTGATGAATGGGGTTGAATTACCAGCGGGATTTGGTAAAAGACAGATAAGGCTACTGCAGTAACTCTGCATGAGTCACCCTTAATTCTAATAATAATAATACGTTATTAAAAGTAATGGCTACTTCAGCAGCGTTACGCTTGTAGAGATTCTTCTCCATTTTTCGAATAGCTGCTTTTTCCGCGCTACATAAACCGGCAAGTAAAGAATCTCTGCAAGCGTAACGCTTCTAAAGCAGCCATTACTTTTCATAAAGTATGCCTGAGAGAGGGTCTGCTTGATAATAACAACAATAATAAAAAATAATAATAATAATCATAATAATAATAATAATAATAATAATAATAATAATAATAATAATAATAATAATAATAATTAGACAGACACAGTCAGACACCAAACTAAAGAAAATGCCAAACTGGAAAAGCCCCAGTCCCGATGAAGTCCATGGATACTGGCTCAAAAACTCAAGGCCCTACACCCACGAATAGCAGAACAACTCCAGCATTGTATCTCAAATCACCAAGCACCCCAAATGGATGACCACAGGAAGACCATCCTTAGTACAAAAAGACAAGAGTAAGGGAAATATAGCCAGAACTACAGGCCTATCACCTGCCTACCAATTAATGTGGGAAGCTACTAACAGGTATCATCAGTGAAAGGCTATACAACTACCTAGAGGAGACAAACACCATCCCCACCAACAGAAAGGCTGCAGAAGGAAGTGTAGGGGCACAAAAGACCAGCTCCTGATAGAACAAAATGGTAATGAAGAACAGTAGGAGAAGGAAAACCAACCTAAGCATGGCCATGGATAGACTATAAGAAAGCCTTCGACATGATACCACACACATGGCTAATAGAATGCCTGAAAAAGATATGGGGCAGAGGAAAACACCATCAGCTTCCTCAAAAATACAATGCGCAACTGGAATACAATACTTACAAGCTCTGGAATAAGACTAGCAGAGGTTAATATCAGGAGAGGGATCTTCCAGGGCGACTCACTGTCCCCACTATTCTTCGTAGTAACCATGATTCCCATGACAAAAGCACTACAGAAGATGGATGCCGGGTACCAACTCAAGAAAAGAGGCAACAGAATTAACCATCTGATGTTCATGGACGACATCAAGCTGTATGGTAAGAGCATCAAGGAAATAGATACCCTAATCCAGACTGTAAGGATTGTATCTGGGGACATCAGGATGGAGTTTGGAATAGAAAAATGCGCCTTAGTCAACATACAAAAAGGCAAAGTAACGAGAACTGAAGGGATAAAGCTACCAGATGGGAACAATCACACACAGATGAGACAGGATACAAATACCTGGGAATAATGGAAGGAGGGGATATAAAACACCAAGAGATGAAGGACACGATCAGGAAAGAAAACCAGAAACATATGACAATACACAAAGCACTACACCCAAGAACAAATACGGACAGACTATACATAACACGAAAGGAAGGAGGGAGAGGACTACTAAGTATAGAGGACTCTGTCAACATCGAGAACAGAGCACTGGGGCAATATCTGAAAACCAGTGAAGACGATTGGCTAAAGAGTGCATGGGAAGAAGGACTAATAAAAGTAGACGAAGACCCACAAATATACAGAGACAGGAGAATGACAGACAGAACAGAGGACTGGCACAACAAACCAGTGCACGGACAATACATGAGACAGACTAAAGAACTAGCCAGCGATGACACATGGCAATGGCTACTGAGGGGAGAGCTTAAGAAGGAAACTGAAGGAATGATAACAGCGGCACAAGATCAGGCCCTAAGAACCAGATATGTTCAAAGAACGATAGATGGAAATAACATCTCTCCCATATGTAGGAAGTGCAATACAAAAATGAAACCATAAACCACATAGCAAGCGAATGCCCGGCATTGCACAGAACAGTACAAAAAAGAGGCATGATTCAGGGGCACGGGGCAAAAGCCCTCCACTGGAGCCTGTGCAAGAAACATCAGCTACCTTGCAGTAATAAGTGGTACGAGCACCAACCTGAGGGAGTCATAGAAAACGATCAGGCAAAGATCCTCTGAGACTATGGTATCAGGACGGATAGGGTGATACGTGCAAACATACCAGACGTGACGTTGAATTGACAAAGTCAAGAAGAAAGTATCCCTCATTGATGTCGCAATACCATGGGACACCAGAGTTGAAGAGAAAGAGAGGGAAAAAATGGATAAGTATCAAGATCTGAAAATAGAAATAAGAAGGATATGGGATATGCCACTGGAAATCGTACCCATAATCATAGAAGCACTAGGCACGATCCCAAGATCCCTGAAAAGGAATCTAGAAAAACTAGAGGCTGAAGTAGCTCCAGGACTCATGCAGAAGAGTGTGATCCTAGAAACGGCGCACATAGTAAGAAAAGTGATGGACTCCTAAGGAGGCAGGATGCAACCCGGAACCCCACACTATAAATACCACCCAGACGAATTGGAGGACTGTGATAGAGCAAAAAAAAAAAAAAATGATTATTATTATTATTATTATTTTACAGAATGAAGAATTCTGAAAGAACCTATACACCAATTTTCCAAAGAATACTGAGCTGAGTAAAAAATTTAAAAAATATATACACTAAAACCGTTAATATATGCATAGAGCTAATCACAATAAATCCAACGATATAATTAATCTACCAGAAAAAATTAAATGCCCAGATGCCCTATTCCAGGGTTCCAAAATGAAGGAAAAACAGACACAGAAAATATGCAATACTAAATGAGATGATTTTCATTGTGCGACCTGAGTCACAGACACAACGCAAAAGAAAAAGAAAAATTATTTTCAAAAATGAGAAACCTCGTTGCGAAATTTAATCGTAAGCAGGAATGAGTAAGTGGCTGATGACTGGGAGGAAGAGGTAAGAAGAAAACAAAGAGGAGGAGGAGGAGGTCAAGGAAGTTCATGAAAGCAATATGATTATGCGTTTAGAGTAATTGCTTCAAGTGCTTACTTGCCCACGCTTCGAGGAGAGAGAGAGAAGAGAGATGAGAGAGAGAGAGAGAGAGAGAGAGAGAGAGAGAGAGAAAGTAATTGCATCCGTTTAATATTCAGTCTTAGATTAATTAAGAGAGAGAGAGAGAGAGAGAGAGAGAGAGAGAGAGAGAGAGAGAGAGAGAGGAGAGAAAGTAACTTGCATCCGTTTTAATATTCAGTCCCTTCAGATTAATTAAGAGAGAGAGAGAGAAGAGAGGAGATAGAGATTGAGAGAGAGAGATGGGAGAGGAGAGAGAGAGAAAGTAATTTGCATCCGTTTGATATTCAGGCCTTGAATTACTAATGTTAAAAGAGAGAGAGAGTAGAGAGAGAGAGAGAGAGAGAGAGAGAGAAGAGAGGTGAAGAAGGGATTGCATAAGATTGATAATCAGTCTTGGATTACTTTTTAAAAGACATAGAGAGAGAGAGAAGTAATTGCATCCGTTTGATATTCAGTCTTGGATTAACTGTAAAGAGAGAGAGAGAGAGAGAGAGAGAGAGTCACTTTGATGCTAAATCTTGGATTGCTTGTTAATGCTAACTAACCAAAGTTCAAGGGGACTGAGTCTAGGGTTTAAAAGGGATTGAGAAGGGACTACTATGAGATTCAGGGTCTCTGTAACACGGTTTTTTGGACTTTGCTCCTTGTCAAAGCATCGGATGTAGCTGAAAGTTGACACATGTATATTTTACAACCACACACAAAATTTGTCAGCATTATCAATAACCTATACCCGATAGTTTTAATTTTTATAGAGTAAAAATGATCTAGCTGACGCCATAGCCAATGATTACGAGCCAAGAGTCGAAAAACATTCACTACGTAAGCAAGGTAAACAAACACCTTTTGACTAAATGTTGCCCCGCCCATCCACCAGACAGAAATTCCATCGGCTCTGAAACCCAAAGACTTTATGAATGGCGGAACAATACATAGATGTGGGTGGGGTATCAGTGCTAGCGTAGTAATACTACTGTAGCAGTAGTGCCGCAAAGTATAGCAGTAAATAATATAAATGAATTAAACGTTTAGACCAACTGCTGGGATCCTTGAGGATCATTTAGCACTTCTTACAACTACTCGAGAAATTAGTTTTTATAGCCAGAAGTTAAATTTTCTAATCCAACAATGCCCATGGTAGCCTTCAGTGTTATCCTGACTTATAACGAGGCGAAAGTGGGTGGAGCCTCATGAAGTCACCATTATTGGTGAAGGTTTAAAGCCAATATACGGTACCGGCTATTTTTTTTCAGTAAATAGGTAGATAGCCAATAAATAAAAATTGCTTGACATTGGATATAGCAGTTATCAAATCAAGCTTGTCTACTATGTTTTTGGTATTTACCAACTATTCCCTACATCTTGTCAATCTGATTGTAACCTATAAAGTAGACTATAATTTCTTTGGAAACTTATTTTGGGAGTTAGACTAATAATCGAAGTGTTTTTGTATTTATTAACATATTTTGTTGGTTTGTTCATTATGACAATTATCAGTGGAGAGGTTCCAGAGTTCATAAAGGTGTACTGCTTTGCTTGTATTTAAATTTGTATGTCATTGTTGCCAGAGGTTTGGCCTTCGTTACGTATAGCCTATCATCCATCGAGAAAGAGGGAAGAAATGATGTCATAAGTTACGTAACGAGGTTGCGTTCGAAACCTTTCTCTGAGTAAGTTGGCCCGTCTTCTAAAAGGTCACTTTTACATTATAAGTACCAATTTATTCAACCTACGTTAGTGCAGAACTACACTCCTCAAAATTTTATTTGTGTGATATAATATGTATTCTGAATAAGCGTTATATTTATGAAATGCATAGATAAAAAGTTATTGCGAAAAAACCGTGTTACAGAGGTCCTGAATCTCATAGTAAGTTCTTAGAAGTAATACAGTATTCCAGTATTCGGAATCAAAATAGAAATTAACATTCTGTACATTTTCTCGTGATTTTCTTGACAGTGAGACTGCACCC
>NC_087217.1:56893215-56903215 GCF_015104395.2 Macrobrachium nipponense | reverse complement strand
AAAACAGCATACGTCTCAAGTACAAAAGGTCCATTAAAACACTCCGGTTTACAGTAAGGACTATATTTCGATGGACCAACTTCCACCGTTCGCAAGTCAGTCCACCGAAATATAGTCCTTAGGCGGACCACTCACAGTCGATCTGGTCGTATGATGAGAACTGAGTGGGAGGAGACTCCAAAAAAATTGACTGCAAACTCACGTTACTGCCCGGTCTGAACAAAGTAGTCAGTCTTAAGTTGGCAGCCACACAGTTCGGACGTGGTGGAGGGAATATCTGATAATGAACCATATATGCTCAGACTGTGCCGTTGCAGCCAATATAAAACAATAAAAAAAGCCACGAAAAAGAATATTGGGTCAATGATTGGTTGTTGAAGAAAGAAAAAATCTCACATTTATTGCTTTTAAAGGAAATACAGGTAGCTCCCAGGGATTCCTACGATAAACGTAAGGGTGGACGAGGCAACATTCAGTTTTGTAAAAAGAAGATAATAACGGTCGTGCAAAAGGACACATGCATGACGAAATCCACAATGCCCTATGAAAGGCCAAGTGCCACACTACGCTACTTAGCGACTGACTGTTCTTATCAAGATATAAAATTGAGTGTGGCCATATCGCCCAAAGATCTTGGAAGAGTCATGCTGGAGACATGTTAAGCTATTTGGACAACACACTGTAAAGACTACAAAATAAAACTCATGTATACATATTTGTATCTTTGATAAAAAATAAACTAGCTTTTAGAAACTCAAAATAATGAACTCTTCTACAAATATACCAAACAATTTGTAGCGTATAAAATTACAAAAGTGAAAAGGCAGTACATCTTTGTGTAACCAGTCATTGCACTACTCTATGTCGCAATCAACACTAAGTACTTACAAGAAAATTATAAGGGTGTGAGGGACGTTTCTTTACCTCCCATTATGATTTTAATATTACATTGTCTCCAGTTCTCCTTTAAATCATACATTATTTAGTAGCTTTTTAGCATATATTCTTATTTCGTTTATTTTCTTATTTTTCTTTTACTTTTGGAATATAACTGATTAAACGTCCTGAGCAAGGCACCAATTTTTTTTGTTTTGTTTTGAGAGATTAATTTACGTATTGTACAATATACATTACTGTTAAACATATATATATATAATATATATATATATATATATATATATATATATATATATATATAACGTAATATGGTACTATGAAACCATGT
This sequence comes from Macrobrachium nipponense, assembly GCF_015104395.2. NCBI lineage: Eukaryota > Metazoa > Arthropoda > Malacostraca > Decapoda > Palaemonidae > Macrobrachium > Macrobrachium nipponense. The sequence continues at coordinate 56,901,990 of NC_087217.1, read as the reverse complement.
CTTTACTCCAGGATATAGAAACGCTACGGCCTTCAACATCCAACATCACTGTGGTGAATGAGAGTTTTATGTAATTGAATTTTGCTTACACTCATACGGTAATTTGCAATTATATAAAATTTTACCAAATTCAGTATGTAAAGAAATAGGAAAATAGGTGATATATATATATATATATATATATATATATAATATATATATATATATCTAATAAAAGGAGCCCATAAAAACACCAAAATGTAGAGAGAAAAGTACTATATTTCAGAGACTGCTGTCTCTCTCTTCAGGTATATATACCTGAAGAGAGAGACAGCAGTCTCTGAAATATAGTACTTTTCTCTCTACATTTTGGTGTTTTTTATGGGCTCCTTTTATTAGATGGAATTCTGTTGTTACAGAACACTTTTACCAGTCTATATATATATATATATATATATATATATATATATATAAGTCATATCACATTTCCGTGATTCATATAGTACATATATCGAGCTACAATGTCCTTTAATATCTAATTAGATATTAAAGGACATTGTAGCTCGATATATGTATATGAATCACGGAAATGTGATATGACTTATAGATTGGCTACGTGCTGTCAAAAGCACTACAAACACTACCGGAGTCGAGGTGGGTTCATGCTGTCTCCAAACCAACTAATTACCTGCGCGCGAAAGGTATATGAGGGTGAGAGGCGACATGGACTTTTAACCTCTCGCGGTGGTGTAGTAGGATAAAGCTTCACTGACGTTCCTGGATTTGTAAGGATCATAGGTTCGCGCCCTGGTCCAGGCAAGTCTATTATCGAGAAAAAAAAAAAAAATTCCCCTTCGGTTAAGCATATATGAAAATATATTAATTCCGAGGTAGAGCGAATTAGATATTAAAGGACATTGTAGCTCGATTTATATATATATATATATAATATATATATTATATATATATATATATTTATATATATATATATATATATATATATATCATGTCAAAGGGACGATACGTCTTATGCACCACTTCCTGATATCTTAATTCTTTCCGATATGAAGGTCTTATATCTATTATTTATCTTCTTGCTCGCCATTTCTTTCGTTGCATCAGGACACTTTTTCTTTAGTTTCTCAAATATCGATTGATAAGCTGCATTTCTTTACTTTTTATATTCCACAGACATTGCTACGACTTATAAATCTCGAAGAACCCCGTCCAGAAATCTTTATCTATCGAAAGTCTGACATGTTGAACGATATCCTCTTCTGTGCCGTTTCTTGGTAAATGAACCTTCTAGTTCATCAAGCCTTGTCGAAGACACCACTCACGGGCAAACTATCAGTTCTGAACGAATTAATCTGAAAAAGCCCTATTTGACTGTCGTGTCGGACCGTGAGTTACTCATTCAAACCTCAGCTGTCAGGTTTGTCGATCCGGCTTGACTGCCGGGCTTGATCAGATCTGACTTGACTAAAAAACACCCCACTCACATTGAAACTTGCTTAAACCCCGCCCATTTCGATCGGGCATGACAAATCCCATCTGACGTGAGTGGCCGGCCTTAGGTTTCAACCTGAATGTTTTAATGGGCCTTTTATGCTTACACACACACACACATATATATATATATATATAATATATATATATACACACACACACACACACACAAGCGAGTATCCATGCGCGCAAATACCAAAACATACATTCTACTCACAGACACAATATGACCACAAAAGTAATTATCACTTTTCTGTAGCCGCCTCAAATCAATATCATCCACATGACACTGAGAGACATTAAGTATCCTAACAGCGCCGATACTCCTGCAATACAAAAAATAAAAAGAGAAAACCAAATAACAAAAATCCAGAGAAAAATGTCCTCTAAGCGAACGCAGGAACAGAAGCCATTGTTTTGATGTTATACACTCACTCTCGGCTGATTTAAATTTCACCGCCAATATTGATTGCAGCCATAGTACGCGAACGGGTGGGTAAGGGAGATGGGTTACAGGTTGGGGGGAGCGAGGATGGGGAGGGAAAGTGAGAATAAACTGGGACAAGAGAGAAAGGAGGAAAGAGACCAGTTGCAAAACCGGCACTTTTTACGGTCACTACCCGTTCAAGTACGATCCTCCTAGCTTATGCATACACAATACCTCAGTGGAAACAAATGAATGTTCCAGTTCCAACCAATTCAATTACAGTGTAAATAAACCAACAATAAATATAAAATAATAACTCTAATCATATAATCAAAATAAAAAAATGAACAAAGATACAAGATGAACTCTGACCCTATTGAAGATGAACAGAGCTGTAAGCTCACCTCTTTACATGTTAAAACTACCATAGTGATCACGATAAATATAGACGAACGTATTTGCCGCAACATCCATTTGAAGAAAACTCAGATAAATAAAGGTTTTACTTGCTCTCGTTTTTAGTCTAAACACACGGCAGTAATACAAGATACAAATAAGCAGCAAAGCTGAACTTATCGTTCCTAAAACAAAAGGGAGGTCCAAAACTCTACGGACATAGCGCGCCTGTTTTTGAATATAAAAGCAAGCTTCCACACACACACACACACACATATATATATATATATATATATATGTATGTATGTATGTATGTACGTGTCAAGCTTTTATTTGCATGGATGGAAATGTATTAGGCGCTTGTTACCTAACACTTTTGCTAGACTGGTATCAAGTAAAAAGAATTGTAAAATTATTAATTTATTAACAATAAATAGAATAACTCATAACAGTAACAGATGACACGTAGGTTGGAATGTGGGTACACTTGAAATTATCTAGATGGCTGAAGATGGTACGTAGTGGTTTAGAATGTGGGTACATTCTTGAAATTGTCTAGATGGCTGAAGAAGGCTGAAGATGGTAGAACCATGATGACGGATCTTGCACCAGGTAAGTAAAATGGTACATCCAACAGGTCATATAAGTGAAGACAAGATGTCAAACAGACAACACACCATAAGGCAAGATAATGTCAAGCAAGGCAAGGCAAGGCAAGGTAGAGTATCTGCAAAATAAATACACAAACAATAGCTTAGAACAAAAGGTCACTGTTAACATATCACTATTAAACCATAATAGCTTTACATAATTATTTACATAGAACATAAGGTGTACAACAAAGAACAAATAACTTCTTACCATGTGAAAGGTTGCGAGGTTCGTAAGGTAGTGGCTATCACTTGGAAAGTAAATCAAAAGTAAACAATAAGTAATACCAAGGACACTAAAATAACGAACAGAACAACCAACGCCATCTATTAAAGCGAATGCAAACTACACCCAAGGATGATAGAATGAACAACCAACGCCATCTATTGGATGAAAATAGAACCAACACTCCAGATTCTAGTTTTAAGAAAGGAAATACCTGACAAACCCCCATACCAAGAAAAACTAGAATCTCTAAATAAAACTATCATATTCAAAATATTATATACATCGGCTAAGCATGTCGGAACAGATATTATCCGACCCCTTGATATACTCAACCAGGAAATTATAAGGTTGCAGGCTAAGAGCCCATCACATTAAACGATCATTCTTATTCCTCATGGAATTTAGGTAAGTTAATGGAAGATGATCTGTTTGCAGGATGAATTCTTTCCCATACAGATATTCCTTAAATTTTAAAATAGATAATACAATAGCATAACACTTTATCAATTGTAGAGTAACGTCTTTCTGCATCTGAAAATTTCTTTCCAGCATATGACACAGGCATAAGAACATTATCACTTTCTTGCAATAAAACTGCACCAATACCATCCACGGATGCATCTGTTCGAAGATAGAAGGTCTTATTAAAATCTGGCAATAACAAAATAGGAGATTTAGTTAGAGAAGCCTTCAAATTATTGAAACTTTTAATTTGTTCATCAGTCCATTTCAGAATATTGCAACTCCCTTTCTTAAGCATAGTTGTTAATGGTGCAGAAAGAACAGAGAAATGTGGAATGAACTTATTATAAAATCCTACAACTCCAACAAAAGATCTTAATTGTTTCTTTGTTTCTGGAAGGGGAAGATTTACTATATCAGCAATTCTATTGTCAAGAGGTGTTAAAGAATTGTTACCAAGAGAATATCCGAAATACTTAATTTTCTTATAAGCAAAGAAGCATTTCTTAGGGCCAACTCTTAATCCATGTTCTCTTAATCTTAGCAAAACATTTTTAAGATGAACTATATGATCTGACCAATTATTACTATAAATAAGAACATTATCAAAATAACATGTAGTATTTTCCAAACCAGCCGAGACTTTTCTCATAAGTCTAACAAAAGTTGAACAAGCTGTGCTAAGTCCAAACGGCATCTTCTTGAATTGCATCAAACCATGCTTTGTTGCAAATGCAGTATACTTTCTTCTCTCTAAAGTTAAGGGTACCTGCCAGTATCCTTTTGACAAATCAAGTTCTGTAAAATAGACTTTATTAGCAAGCTTATGTAAAGATTCATTCATACGTGGCATGGGTTCGGCATCAAATACGGTTATTTCATTAAGACTTCGAAAGTCAACACAATCTCAAAGATCCATCTTGCTTCTTAACGAAGACAACCGGGGAACAATATGGAGAATTAGATTGTTCAATTATATCCAATGAGAGCATTTGATCAACCTGATTGTTAAATTCATCAGTTAAACTAATTGGAACAGGATAAGGTTTAGCACGAACTGGAATATTAGAAGTCAATTTAATATCATGTTCCATATATCTAGCAACTCCAGGTCTATCACTAATTACATCATGAAACTTATCCAAAACATTAACAAGTTCATCAGTTTGAGAATTTTTAAGATCTTTACTTATTTGATAACTGGTTTTATCAACCTCCAGATATTCTATATCACATAGATCTGAAACAGGTTCTCCAACATTAACAACCTCAAAGTTAACATTACCAAACAAACCATTTGAAGTTTTGACCTCTTGTACTGCTTTTTGAATAACGTTTACAATCTTCCTTCTAAAGTACTTCTTCAACATATTGGCATGATTCAGTTTAAGATTATTTCCTACTTTTACAAAATAGTCAACTCCATTACTATGGCAACGATTAATCACATAAGGTCCTTTCCACTGCATTAGAAATTTGTTTGTATTATTTGGCAACATGATTAGAACTTCATCTCCCTCTACAAACTTTCTTGGCTTTGCTTTACGATCAAAACACTCTTTATATTTACGTGAATTTATTTCAGCATTACTAACTGCAATCTGGGCCATCTCTTGCAATCGAGAACGCAGATCTAAAACATACTGGTAAGTAGTTTTGATTTCATCATCAGCATTGTTACCAGCAATCAATTCATGAAGGATTGTTAAAGGGCCACGGACATTACGTCCATACAAAAGTTCAAATGGGCTAAACTTTAGAGTATCGTTGGGAATTTCACGATAAGCGAAAAGAACAACAGGAATATACCGGTCCCATTCTGTTGGATGATCACTACAAACTTTCTTTAACGTATTTTTAAGTACACCATTCATCCGTTCAACAGTTCCATTACATGCAGCATGATATGGGCTTGTGAATAAAGCTCTAATTGATAACAATCTATGTATTTCTGCCATGATATCTGACTTAAACTGAGTTCCCCTGTCGCTCAGTATTTCTTTTGGTACCCCAACTCTACAAAATACTTCTACTAAACTTTCAGCTATAGTAACAGTATTAATATTTCTGAGAGGTACAGCTTCAGGGTAGCGTGTAGCTAAATCAACTATTGTAAGAATATACTTGTGACCACGACTTGAGGCTGGAACAATCGGACCCACAATATCAATAGCCACTCTACTGAATGGTTCAGAAACTATAGGCATTTTACACAAAGAGACTTTCTTTACTCTTTTCCCAAATTTCTGACATTTATGACAAGACTTACAATATCTATCAATCTCTGCACTAACCCTCGGCCAATAAAATTTACCAAGCACTTTGTCAATAGTTTTCCTAGAAGAAAAATGACCAGAAATAAGTGATTCATGTGCAAGTTTCATAACTATCTCTCTATACTTGAGAGGAACTACAATTTGCATTTTACCAAAATCTAGCTGATTTTTACTTTGCACACACTTACTAAATCACGTTATTATGTACTACATACTTAACAACTCTCCCTTTGCAAGTTATTTCTTCCTCCTCCTTCAAGCTTTTCCTAATTGACTTCAGAGAATCACATGTCCACTGTTTATTACTAAAATCTACTGGATTTACTTTTGAAACTTCAAAGACAAGACATCAGACAAAGGTTTTAATATAGTTTTCCTAAGACTCTGTTCTCTTGTAACCACATTAACATTTAACTTATTTACATCTAATTCGTTATCTGGCACAGGTATTTTACTCAACAATTCTATTCCTGCCTGTATGTAATGTTTCAATCCAGGTATTAACCCAACAATTACATCAGAACATTTAATTGGTGCTACGATTGCATTTACTCTACCGGAAAAGAATTTTCTTCTAATATAACATCTAATTTTGGGCAGATATATGGGAACACCCATGAAATTATACACCTTCACAGTTTTAGCCTTACTAAGATAAGGTGTTGGAATCAAAGTTTCGTTAAGAACAACAGTATTACACCCAGTATCAAACAAGACCTCTACTGTTTTGTTAAAAACTATTCCTTTCTCATCCACAATAGCATTCTTGGGTTTTTCTTCACTAGCTAGAGCGATACTGATCTTAGGAATAATTTTATTAGAAGATTTAGACTGAGCAAAATTAACAGGATTATTTGGACAATTGGGTTTAATATGCCCAATTTCTTTACATAGGTGGCACTGCAATGTTTTAAGATTATCAACACCTACTTTATCGGATTTAGGTTGCATTCCTAACTTTGAACATTTATCAGACTTAAATTTAGAATTTCTACATTTATTAAGTCCGTGAGCAATCAGATACCTATCAGCAGCTAATACCATTTCATGAGAATTTTTACAAACCCTTTCTAAAAGAAATGTTCGCAAATCCCTTGAACTATTAGCCAACAATTGATCCATAATCATAAAATCACAGACATCATCATAAGATTTATTAACATCAGCTAATTGCAACCACTTATCAAAATTCTGTCTTAGTCTATATGAATACTGCACAAAGCTTTCATTAGTTTCAATAAATCCTTCTCTAAATTTCTTCCGATATACCTGAGGATTGACCTGAAATGCTTTCAATAAGGCTGCCTTCAATTCCTGATAATTACTTGCAATAGCAGGGTCAAGTCCACAGTACACTTTCAAAGCTCGTTCCCTTAATAATGTGCCTAACATAATACCATAGTCTTCCTGATCCCATTTATGAAATTCAGCTAATTTCTCAAATCTATTCATGTACACATCAATTTCATCAGTTTTCTCATCAAAGGGGGGAATTTTTGGCAAAGATATTACATTCTCGCTACCTACACCACCTATAGCACCACTATTTCTCAACTCTGCTTTGGCTAACTCATGTTTCTTGTCTTCCTCCTTCTCCTCCCTTTCTCTCTTAAGACATTCCAATTTAAATATCCTATCTTTCTCCTTTTCTGCCAATTCTAACTGAAACCTTTTCTCCTCTCTTTCAGCTACTCTATCCCCTCTAGCCTGTTGCTTTGCTATAAATTCCTCAGCTTCAGCAGTTTTCATGCCAAGCTTAATAGCCTTATCCATAAAATCACTAAGATCCATAATAATGATGGGTAAGCATACAGTTAATAAAATAAACAAAAACACTTCATAAGTATTAGCAAACATTAAATTATGAAATATGGCTAATCATGAACTAAACTTTAAAAGTAGCACTTCAATGATTACCAATGTCTATTATGGGTTTTCCACCATCAATGACAAAATTTTCCCTGCCAAAAAAAACTAGCACAAGGAAAATGAATACATAATAGGAATATTCAAGGATGAGAAAACAATCGGAACTCAAAGGAACATTAAACTAACATAACCCCTAACAAGCCCTACAATCATTAAGACTGAATTAGCTAGAATTAATAGGATAACGATACAGTTTCAAATTCACTTCCCGACCTCAACCTTTTCCTAGAACATAATATGACTACACGAACAAATACAAATTTATATTGCACCACAACGAGAATTTATTCCACTTTAAATAAAGCGCTTTCACATGACAACTCGCCAGACACAAAAGAAACAACAGACAGAACTTTACCTTAACTCCAGTGATATTACTTCCAGTGATAGGCCACAAACCTTGCAGAACACTTAAATGAAATCCACCAACCTTCACAGGTAACGAAGTTCACATAGTTGTCAGCAGTAAACTGTAAATATAAATTACACACAAGTTAACCAGCCTAGCAACTCTGCAAATGATCCTACTCACTGCGCCAATTGTCAAGCTTTTATTTGCATGGATGGAAACGTATTAGGCGCTTGTTACCTAACACTTTTGCTAGACTGGTATCAAGTAAAAAGAATTGTAAAATTATTAATTTATTAACAATAAATAGAATAACTCATAATAGTAACAGATGACACGTAGGTTGGAATGTGGGTACACTTGAAATTATCTAGATGGCTGAAGATGGTACGTAGTGGTTTAGAATGTGGGTACATTCTTGAAATTGTCTAGATGGCTGAAGATGGCTGAAACAATAGCTTAGAACAAAAGGTCACTGTTAACATATCACTATTAAACCATAATAGCTTTACATAATTATTTACATAGAACATAAGGTGTACAACAAAGAACAAATAACTTCTTACCAT
>NC_087217.1:56868215-56888215 GCF_015104395.2 Macrobrachium nipponense | reverse complement strand
AACAATAAATAATAGAATTAAGCAAATAATCAAAGAAATGAGACTCACGTGAGCCTAAGAAATAATTAATTGCCATGTTTTGTATTACTCCTGATAAGAACGTGTGAGTGTTAACACATGTTTGTGAAGAAAAAATGTTTACTACATGTAGCTACACGAATAGAAATTATTGATATATACATTAAAAAGTCTTGGTTCAATTTCCTCGATACAATTTAAAGCCAAAAAACAGATACAAGCTACAATCACGTCTCCGTATCCTAAAGTTTTGTTTACAGATCAAAACCAGAGACCAGAAAGCCTCTGGTAAGTGAGAGCACAACTTGTGTTGTTTTCGAAGTTAAAAATATCTGCAATTCAACTAATTAGTAGCGTAATCACAATCTCTGCAAACTTCATTCTCGGAATTTTACTGAACTACGATTCAAGTTGAACTACAGTAGATTCACATCAACCGTGCATTTGAAGTCTAGGTCAGTCCCTTACGACGCTCCTGATTGGCTGTTGATAAGCCAATCACGGGGCTGGAAACTCCCATTCTCTCGAGAGAGTTCACACAGGCAGGATGCATGTTCCTCTTCTCCTGAGGGATACTTTTGAAAGAGGTATTCCTTAGGAGAACTGGAACATATAGATCTTACCCTTGTGAACTCTCGAGAGAGACTGAGTTTCCAGCCCTGTGATGGGCGTATCAATAGCCAATCAGGAGCGTCATAAGGGACTGGCCTAGACAGCAAATGCCGGTTGATGTGAATCTACTATAGTGGTAGTAAGCCATTTAAAATAGACAGCTCTTTCATTGCTGAGTATGCGTGTACCGGCGGGTCCACTGGTATAGTGGTTAGTGTCGTGACATGCTGCTCAGATATCACGGGTTCGGGTCTCCCCAGGTGCGATGAATAACTACTGGCTCTGTAGCATGATCTGTTACTGCTGCAGTGTGGGGTCAGCAGTGGGAGGCTGAAACCAACATTCTTTGGAAGCTTGAATTTTAAGTCAATGGCCATTGTGTGTATGTTTCATCCACTGAAATAATAATAATGATGATGATATTAATAATAATAATAACGAACCAAACAAAATCTTCTTTCAGTTTTCTACTGGAGATGGAAAAAGAACCAACAAGATTACTGAGCATAACTTGTTTACTTGAAAGTATTTGCATAGTATTTTACTTAATACTTGAGTACCTTCAGGCCCTCTGGAGAAAGGGCCACCGTTAGGACCTGAAAGTACTCGAATTTAAGTAAAATAATAAGTAAATACTTACAAGTAAACAAGGTATACTCAACAATCTTGTGGGTTTCTTTGCCACCTGCAGAAATAATAATAATAATAATAATAATATGTTTTATTAAAAGTAATTGCTGCCTCAGCTGCATTAATTTTATACAGGTTCTTCTCTATTTTTCTAATTATTGCTTTCTCATTGTTGCTTAAACTGGTGAGCAACGCACCGAAGGTTGACATATCTCAATTAGGTAGAACGATTGGATTTTATTGGTAAAAATTTCAGTCGGGGTAGTCAAATTTTCGGGTATATCCCGTAGAGTTTATTACAGATAGAATTGATGTTAAATTCTATTTCTTTTCTATTCTTTCTATTCCTTTCCGGAATAGAAAGAATAGAAAAGAAATAGAATTTAACATCAATTCTATCTGTAATAAACTCTACGGGATATACCCGAAAATTTGACTACCCCGACTGAAATTTTTACCAATAAAATCCAATCGTTCTACCTAATTGAGATATGTCAACCTTCGGTGCGTTGCTCACCAGTTTAAGCAACAATGAGAAAGCAATAATTAGAAAAATAGAGAAGAACCTGTATAAAATTAATGCAGCTGAGGCAGCAATTACTTTTAATAACACATGTTAAAAGAGGGTTTACTTCCAGCATATACTAATATAATAATAATAATAATGAATAATAATAATAATTAATAATAATAATAATAATAATAATTGAAGGGAAGACGGTCAGGTACTTGGAGGTCGTCATCCAGCAACTGATCACACAACGAAAGTAATCAACAGCCTGAGATTGGAACTACAGAGGCAAAAAGGAAGAAATGGACAAGAGAAGAAAATAAGGAAATATGGAGATGCTACATCAGAAGCAACCCGACGGAGAGAGGGATATAGAAGAAGATTGATCTACATCTGGAATGAGAGGAATAACACCCCCCAAACAGAGCAGAGGCTGGCAGACCAAGTAAGGAAGAAAAAGAACTGGCTCTCCCCAACAGAAAGAGAAGAACTGGAAAGGGAAATGTCACACGACAACGAATTACACGAAGACGAACTGAGAGACGATGCCACAGAATACGACATGGAGGATAAGTATCAAACACGACACGAAGAAACACCGACGAAGTAACAGAGAGGACGGAATGGGTAGAAAAGATTAGACAATGGATGGAGCCAGATACAGAGAGAACAAAGATCCCTCCATGAAAGCCTACAACACCAAGAAATTAAGGGAGAAAACAAGTGAGGTCAATGAAATAATGGGCCTAATACACACCACCAGTATCACAGAAACAAATAACTTGACATATGCAGGAGCAAGATTAGTAGCAGAACTGATGGGGATTCGAACACCAACACCACCGTCACAACCAACCCAACAGAAACCAAAGCAGCAACTCCTTGGAAAAGGCGCCTGGAAAAGCAAATCATGGTGATGAGATCTGACTTGAGTAAACTGAAAGAGATGGCAGAAAAAAGGCTAAGAAGCAAGAAAACAAGGGAGGAACTCAACGAGAAATACAAAGTACAAGAGAGGGGCTAAACTAACACAATAGAAGATGTAAAACAGAGGCTTAAGGCCAAAGCACACAAGATCCAACGGTACATGAACAGGAATAAGGGATACCAACAGAACAAACTATTCGGAACCAACCAGAAAAGACTATACAGCCAACTAAGAGGGGAAGAGAACCACCCAGAAATTCCTGAAGCCGAACCAAGTAAGAGACTCTGGGAAAACATATGGAGCAATCCGGTATCACACAACAAACATGCAACATGGCTCCATGGAAAAAAAGTCAAGGAAGAAGAAACAGGGAGAATAAAACAAAGATTCACAGACATCACGACAGACACAGTCAGACACCAACTAAAGAAAATGCCAAACTGGAAAGCCCCAGGTCCCGATGAAGTCCATGGATACTGGCTCAAAAACTTCAAGGCCCGTACACCCACGAATAGCAGAACAACTCCAGCATTGTATCTCAAATCACCAAGCACCCAAATGGATGACCACAGGAAGAACCATCCTTAGTACAAAAAGACAAGAGTAAGGGAAATATAGCAGTAACTACAGGCCTATCACCTGCCTACCAATAATGTGGAAGTTACTAACAGGTATCATCAGTGAAAGGCTATACAACTACCTAGAGGAGACAAACACCATCCCCTACCAACAGAAAGGCTGCAGAAGGAAGTGTAGGGGCACAAAAGACCAGCTCCTGATAGACAAAATGGTAATGAAGAACAGTAGGAGGAAGGAAAACCAACCTAAGCATGGCATGGATAGACTATAAGAAAGCCTTCGACATGATACCACACACATGGCTAATAGAATGCCTGAAATATATGGGGCAGAGGAAAATACCATCAGCTTCCTCAAAAATACAATGCGCAACTGGAATACAATACTTACAAGCTCTGGAATAAGACTAGCAGAGGTTAATATCAGGAGAGGGATCTTCCAGGGCGACTCACTGTCCCCACTACTCTTCGTAGTAGCCATGATTCCCATGACAAAAGTACTACAGAAGATGGATGCCGGGTACCAACTCAAGAAAAGAGGCAACAAAATCAACCATCTGTTATGTTCATGGACGACATCAAGCTGTATGGTAAGAGCATCAAGGAAATAGATACCCTAATTCAGACTGTAAGGATTGTATCTGGGGACATCAGAATGGAGTTTGGAATAGAAAAATGCGCCTTAGTCAACATACAAAGGCAAGTAACGAGAACTGAAGGGATAAAGCTACCAGATTGGAGCAAACATCAAACACATAGATGAGACAGGATACAAATACCTGGGAATAATGGAAGGAGGAGATATAAAACACCAAGAGATGAAGGACACGATCAGGAAAGAATATATGCAGAGACTCAAGGCGATACTCAAGTCAAAACTCAACGCCGGAAATATGATAAAAGCCATAAAACCACATGGGCAGTGCCAGTAATCAGATACAGCGCAGGAATAGTGGAATGGACGAAGGCAGAACTCCGCAGCATAGATCAGAAAACCAGGAAACAAATGATAATCACAAAGCACTACACCCAAGAGCAAATACGGACAGACTATCATAACACGAAAGGAAGGAGGGAGACTACTAAGTATAGAGGACTGCGTCAACATTGAAAACAGAGCACTGGGGCAATATCTGAAAACCAGTGAAGACGAGTGGCTAAAGAGTGCATGGGAAGAAGGACTAATAAAAGTAGACGAAGACCCAGAAATATACAGAGACAGGAGAAAGACAGAAAGAACAGAGGACTGGCACAACAAACCAATGCACGGACAATACATGAGACAGACTAAAGAACTAGCCAGCGATGACAATTGGCAATGGCTACAAAGGGGAGAGCTAAAGAAGGAAACTGAAGGAATGATAACGCGGCAACAAGATCAGGCCCTAAGAACCAGATATGTTCAAAGTACGATAGACGGAAATAACATCTCTCCCATATGTAGGAAGTGCAATACGAAAATGAAACCATAAACCACATAGCAAGTGAATGCCCGGCACTTGCACAGAACCAGTACAAAAAGAGGCATGATTCAGTGGCAAAAGCCCTCCACTGGAGCCTGTGCAAGAAACATCAGCTACCTTGCAAGTAATAAGTGTACGAGCACCAACCTGAGGGAGTGATAGAAAACGATCAGGCAAAGATACCTCTGGGACTATGGTATCAGAACGGATAGGGTGATACGTGCAAATAGACCAGACGTGACGTTGATTGACAAAGTCAAGAAGAAAGTATCACTCATTGATGTCGCAATACCATGGGACACCAGAGTTGAAGAGAAAGAGAGGGAAAAAAATGGATAAGTATCAAGATCTGAAAATAGAAATAAGAAGGATATGGGATATGCCAGTGGAAATCGTACCCATAATCATAGAGCACTAGGCACGATCCCAAGATCCCTGAAAAGGAATCTAGAAAAACTAGAGGCTGAAGTAGCTCCAGGTCTCATGCAGAAGAGTGTGATCCTAGAAACGGCACACATAGTAAGAAAAGTGATGGACTCCTAAGGAGGCAGGATGCAACCCGGAACCCCACACTATAAATACCACCCAGTCGAATTGGAGGACTGTGATAGAGCAAAAAAAAAAAAAAAAAAAAAAAAAAAAAAATAATAATAATAATGGATTTAAAAAACTATTTTGAAAGAATGTGAAAACTTAAAATGACGAAAATTCAATTAATTTTCTTAAGACGATTTTCAATACGCTTCAACCGTTTTAATAATCATCAAAGAAAACTTTTGGAAAATGAAAAAAAAAATGAAATATCTCAAAAATTACGCTTCAAAATGATGATAAATACAAAAATCTCTTCAAAAATGCAATTTTAACAATTTTAACCCTATAAGTGAAAAGACGATATTACAAAATTAAAATAAATATCCTTACAACTTACATAAAATTAAACAGTTTTGGAAAGAAAAGTAAATATAATCCTTTGCAAACAACCGAAAAACCAAAACATGGAATTAAAAACCCTTGGACAGCGGTGTGACAGTTGCACGTATTCTAAGATGCTCATTTATGCGTAATTACTGACTGAGACATCTAAGCATTTTCTAATTATTTTATCTGATTATATAAAAGAAGAATAAAGAGCGTGATACTTTGTGGAAAAAATAGGATAAAGAACAAAACTGAAAGTAATACAAAATGTAAATAAAACATCAATGTGGGGAAAGCTCTCTCAAAATAAATAAAATGACCAAATGAGAAGAAAAACACTTTTCAGAAATATCATGAAAGAACAAAGTTTTAAATGGAAAATAATTAAATTTCAAACCGTTAAAGAAAATTATTAAGACTCAGAATTTTCCAGTAACAAAATTGAATACGAGCATATATGTATAAACCGGTTAATAAAGATATATATATATATATATATATATATATATATATATATATTATATATATAAAATAAATATATATACACACACACACACACACACACACATATATATATATATATATATATATATATATATAATATATATATATATATAAACAGCCATGTTGCTGTGACAACAATAAAAAAAAGAACATATGGTCAGAGACAAGAAAAATAAAGTTTTTCAAACAATAATACAGAACGAAAAAAAAAAAAAAAAAAAACTACAAAATAAACTTTCAATACACTGAAGAGATTTGGGAAAAATCAGAGCAGCCATATCGGTGTAACCAACTAAAAGAAAAAATAAATAAATAAATACACAAAACATGCATACAAACTCAAAATATAAATATTTTTCTCCGAACGACAATAAAAATCCAACAATAAATTTCAAATAAAACACTGAATCTGTTGACGAATCCTTTGAAGTAGAAGGCAAAGCCCCCATATTGGAGTGTCCACGATAAAAAAAAAAAATACAGGTAAACCGATTGTTGCTCAGCATGAAAACACGACCCAGGTGAACGAGTATTCTTTTACCCGGTGAGAGAGGCAAGAGGTAAGAGCCACAGGGAAGAGGCAAAGACGAGCCGAAAGAAGAATAAGAAGAGACAGAAAAAGAAGAAGGAGGAGGAGGAGGAGAAGAAGAAAAGACACAACCGGGAGCCGAAAGGGGCCTTACAGACCTTACATCTTGTTCGGGTTGCCCCAGGTCCCTCAGTGTGAGGCACCTCTAATGTCTACCAGAGAGTTGCTTGTACATCGGTATATTTTGCATCTTCCAATCTTGGATGGTCTGGGATGCAGCTTAGATATTTGTCGAGCTTATTCTTTAACACATCTACGCTCACTCCTGATATATTCCTCAGATGAGCTGGCAATGCATTGAATAGACGCTGCATTATCGACGCTGGTGCGTAGAAGAAGAAGAAGAAGAGTAGTAGTAGTAGTAGTAGTAGTAGTAGTAGTAGTAGTTGTAGGAGAAGGAGGAGGAGGAGGAGAAAAGACACAACCCGGAGCCGAAAGGGGCCCCAGAAGAAGAAGAAGAAGAAGTAGTAATAGGAGGAGGAGGAGGAGAAAACGTGTGGGGGGGAATAACGTCAACAAAATGCACAACTCTCAAAGGAGACGCAGCTAAATGGGGAAAAGATGTTTAAGGGATGTAATCTTGGATGGAAGAAGCAGCAGAAAGGAACCGTAACCAGAAGCTCCATTAGAGGGGTCACAGAGAGAGAGAGAGAGAGAGAGAGAGAGAGAGAGAGAGAGAGAGAGAGAGAGGTCTCGTGTTTAATAATTTATGCAAGATGAGAAAGAAGGCATTTAGGGCAAATGGCAAGGGTTTAACGGTTCATAATAGGAAGTGTGGGAAGAGGGGTGGTAAGGGAATTGAAAGTTTAGGACGAAAAATAAATAACCAAAAATAAATAGGAGGGGAAATGATTGAGGGAAAAGGGGATAACTGAATAAAACGGGAGGTGGAGTAAAAGGTAGGGGATCAATAATTGCAAGGAGGACTACTACGAAAGCGTAGAACTAGAAGGCAGCGAAAGAAGGGGGAAGTGGGAAAGGAGAGAGAGAGAGAGAGAGAGAGAGAGAGAGAGAGAGAGAGAGAGAGAGAGAGAAGAGGAAGAACCAATGGAAAGAACGATGGAGGGTCATCTGGCTGAATTACCTCCGCTAATGACTCCATTACCAGCTCGGCCTCTGGCAGGCGATCCAAAGGCTCTCTGGCCGTTTCTTTCACTAATTCGTTATCTGCTCGAGTCATTGTTTGCCTCTAAACCTCCCCCAACCCTCCACAATCCCCTCCCCTTCACCAAGCCCCCTAAACCCCACCCCCTCCCCACCTTCCAGGAATCCAAAGGTTCGGACCCATCTTTGCTGTTTGCAAAGATTTTTCCCGATCAGTCTCTCTCTCTCACTCTCTCTCTCTCTCTCTCTCTCTCTCTCTCTCTCTTTGACTTTCTCCTTTCTTTTCAGAGGAGAGACGTAAGAGGACATCAGGTGTGAGAACCGGATTTTCTCTCCCGAGGACTTACAGCCTTAAATTGTTTTGATCGCTTCGATGAAGATTTTTTTTTTTTTTCGAAAAATGTTTGATATGAATTTTAAAAAGATCGTTCATTCTATTCTTGATAATTCCATGGCGCAGCAATCGACAGAAACCATGGAGCAGACAGGATATTCGTAGGACATCAATTAAGAGTATTTGCAGATGATTTTGCATAAGAAATTAAATAAATACAGATAAGTGACTATTTGAAGGAAAAAGTCAATGAATCATTAAAATAATTGGGAGCAGGGTTCTTTTCGAGTAATGGCCTATCTGGTGACAAGTTGAAATTTCAAACACTAAGCTGACTCGAGCACATTTCCATTCTAGATACAAACACCTAGATGAAACTGGTACGGATGTTATAACCTGTAGGATACCAAAATATTTCCTTCCGAGTAGGTACAGCTGTATGATTCTGCTTATTTTCATTCAGGCATAAAAAACTGGATAATTGTGATAAACACTTGCATTATATACCAACATATTTTCATGCCATAAACACTTGAATTACAACATACTTTCATGCAGTAAACACTTGAATTATAACAACATATTTTGATGTGATAAACACTTGAATTATAACAATATATTTTCATGTGACAAAGACAAGAATTATAACAACATATTTTAATGCGATAAACACTTGAACAATAACAACATTTTTATGCAATAAACACTTGATTTTCATGTGATAAACACTTGAATTAAAACAATATATTTTGATGTGATGAGCACTTGAATTACAACATACTTTCATGCGATAAACACATGAAATATAACAAATTATAACAATATTTCATGTACGTAATAAGAAGATATATATATATATATATGTATATATATATATATATAAATATATATATATATATATATATATATATATATATATATATATATATACACCTGGATGGTACTACCAGAACACCCTTCATTAAGAAACTCCGGGATGATTACGAAATAAGCCTAACATGTTAAACCTACTGGAAATCATTTTCGTTGAGATCTAAATCATTCCAGGACAATTTTCCGTTAAGGTACAGACAAATACGACACCAGAAGATTCACCGAGGTATAAACACTCATGAACGCCCAGAAGATACAAAAAAGTTTTCTTTAAGATATAAACGCCCAGATGATACAAAAACACTTTCGTTAATATACAAACATCTGGATGATACCACAACGTTTTTTTTTTTTTATTTAGGCATAAGAGATCAGGTGGTACCAAAATATTTTCATTTTGATATATACAATCGGATGATTCCAGAAATATTTGCATCCAGGTGGAGACAAAACTTGGATGATTCCAGAAAGTTTTCTAACATGAAGTAATCATTCCTTAACGTTTAACTATATCTCGAAAAACGCTACTTGTCCTCAGCGAAACGAGAATCCTTTTAAATTTGAGAAATGATGATTTCAAAGCAAATACTTGAATTAATGTCAAAATATAGAATATTTTCTAATATCATCACTTTCTCGTGATCTTAGATGGAAAAATACACTTCGCAGTAGTGTGTAATGTATGTAGTATATTGCTGTGTAAATCGCCACTTGGTCAGTTGGTCTCTTCAGGCGATCAAGTTGGCGAAAGCTTCCACGATTTAGCAAAATACATACATACGTGTCAGGCTTTACTTTTTCCAAAATATAAAATTATACATACATACGTGTCAGGCTTTACTTTTTCCAAAATATAAAATATCAATATGAAATAATTACTCGTACTGAATGGTATTCTATATTAATAAGAAATATCATTCACCACGAAACAAGTATTAAACAAGCAAATTTAAATAAAAATACAAGGAAGATAAAACGGACAAAAGCACTGAGGATGATCATGAAATCAAACCAATCTTCAAAAAAAAAAAAAAAACCTAAAAAGGGAAAAACAATAAAACAAACAAATAACAAAGCGTAAGCAAAGATATAAATGGTGTCAAACAAAGCCGAGCTTCCGTTCGCGAATAACAAACCCCCCCAAAAAATAAATAAGAAATCAAAACACGAAGATAATAAGATTCCAGGACTAATACCGCAAAGCCCCAGAACTTCGACTGTCAGTTTCCTAAATGAGATTCGCAGAGGGATTCCATACAGCCAACTTTAGCATAATTAGCAGAACCATAAAAATTCCTTCCTGACCAGTTTTCCTAAGGATTCCCCAATTACGGTTCGAGGCAAAATGGGATTGCGGCTTTCGCGGGGGCGGTATGACTGGGAACCTACATTATTTATATACAGCTACAATAACACACACACGATACACACACAGATTATATATATATATATATATATATATGTATATATATATATGTATATATATATATATATATATATATATATATATACATATATATATACATATATATATATATATATATATATATAGAGAGAGAGAGAGAGAGAGAGAGAGAGAGAGAGAAAAATGTATAACTCCTAATCACCATTCTTTATTCGCGGTCACGAAGACCATAAATCATTTGAACTCAGATATGCCGAGAATAAACAAAAGTAGATATAAGTGACAATATACTGGAAAATCAAGACACTTGCACTCCGACCTGAGTTAACTAACAGTGGTTTTTGCGCATTGTTTGTGTATATGGTGTTTTACGTTGCATAGAACCAGTGGTTATTCAGCAGCGGGACCAACGGCTTTACATGACTTCCGAACCACGTCGAGAGTGAACTTCTGTCACCAGAAATACACATCCCTCACATCTCCATGGAATACCCGAGAATCGAACTCGCGGCCACCAAGATGGTGCGCCAACACCATACCGACCACGCCACTGAGGCGCTTGGTTTTTGTGCAGTTGAGAATCTCCTGAAAATATCGGCCATACAAAGTATGGACTTCTGCAAATATGCGGGTGTTTTAACTTACTTCAGCGCATTCCTATTCATAATATATAAAAATTTATTCACGAAGTTATATTTTTCATGGAAGGTGTTAGATTGTTTTTTTAGGGAATACTAGGTCATTGTTTATCATCTAGATACTATTTGAAAAATGAATTCTATGCAGCTTTTGATGCATTAATGTATTCCTTTATTTCATCAATGTGCGTATTTTCAAAAAAAAAAAAAATTGGAATAACAACGAAATAGCAATTCTATTGTTTTAAGTTACCGTATCTATTTCTCTATGAAAGCAACGGTGGGTAACGGTTAACAAAAATGGTTCGAATTATTAACCGTCAGTATGTTAAATATTAAAACGTTATTCATGACGAGATTCATATAACATACTAAAGATATATTCTCTCTATGGAAATAAATCAGAAAAGAAATACATTCACTCTTTACTGCAATAAATCATAATAGATATGTATTTTCTTTTTACTACAATAGATCAAAATGGAAGAGGTATTCTCTCTTTACTACAGTGAATCATAATAGATATGTTTTCTCTTAACTGCAATTAATCAAAATAGAACAATACTCTCTCTTTACTACAATGAATCATAATAGATATGTATTTTCTCTTCATATAGATATGTGCTTTCTCTTAACTGCAATAAATCAAAATAGAAAAATATTCTCTTATTAGAATAAATTATAATAGATGTGTATTTTCTCTTAACTGCAATAAATCAAAATAGAAAAATATCATCTCTTTACTACAATGAATCATGATAGAAATATACTCTCTCTCTTTACTGCAATACGTGGGCTTAACTCTGAACAAGTGAGACGGTTTAAAACTTATAATTGCATATTT
Source organism: Macrobrachium nipponense (assembly GCF_015104395.2). Lineage (NCBI taxonomy): Eukaryota > Metazoa > Arthropoda > Malacostraca > Decapoda > Palaemonidae > Macrobrachium > Macrobrachium nipponense. Next base: position 56,876,263 of record NC_087217.1, on the reverse strand, counting down.
TGCCATACGGCAAATTTCAAGCACTTCCCAAAGAAAACAAGGCATCTAACTTGTTTTTAATTAAATCTTTCCTCTGCAAAGAAGTAGAATTGGGTGTTTCAATCTCAGGTGCATTAGTATTTAGCTGTCAGATTTCAGTCAGCCAGTTGATGTCAAGTGATCCATTATATTTCATCTATTTAAATATTCTAGTTATAACCGGCAACTTTTCCTGATTCTGGTGCAGAGTCCGCCAACTATTAATACCACGTCAGTCACCAGCCAGCGCTTCTCAGACATACAAATAGTGATGTGAAAAAGAGATATCATTATTTTAACAGCATTCTGCACCAGAATCAAGAGAAGTTGCTAAGCACAAACAGAATATTTGAGTGGACGTAATATAATGAATCAGCTGACATCAACTGGTCGAATGAAATCTGACAACAAAATACTGCCCAGGGTTTTCAACGTGACTTTCCATCATTATTCATTAACTGACAACTGTCTATCAGTGTCGACAGAATCATTACGAAACCCCTAACCAGACTACTATTTTAAAAAGCGTTACAGTAGGCCGTGAATTTTGTTTACGGTGGGTAAAACACGATATAGTATTAGCAATGTCAGAAATTCGGACACAGACAGAATTAGGCAAGGGAACGAAGCCCTTTTATACAAGCACTGGAACCTATGAGGTCATACAGCGCTGAAATGAAAATTGACAGTAAAAGGTCTGAAAGGTGTAACAGGAGGAAACCTTCGCAGTTGCACTATGAATCAGGTGTCAGGAGAGGGTGGAAAGTAAGATGAAGAAAGAGTATATAAAAGGAGGTACAGTAAAAGGAACGAAAGTGACTGCAGCTATGGCCGAAGCCACGCTGCAAAGAACCTTAAGTAATGCCTACTGTGTACCGCTTGAGGTCCACTGACGGAACTAGCCCCTACGTGAAGTATAAAGAAACTGAAATAAAAACATATAGAGGACACGTGAATTATTTTGAAGAAAACAAAACTGCTTACTTAATGAAAAAATTTTTATAGGATATATAAACCGTCCCGAAAAATTGGTTAATAAACAGGATGAAGTCAAACCGTCATTATCTTTATTCTGCTTCATACAAAAGCAGTAAACATTCACAGGAACAAGCCTTAAAGGCCATTAACTCGCGAAGCAAGTGGCCATCGAATGCAATTAACCTAACTGAAAAAGGGCAGAGGAAAAGTATACCACATTAGGTGTGATGGCAGCTATGATCATGGAATCTAAATGTAACAAAGGCATTTGAAGTAAGATCTATGTACACAGATTATTCATCAATTTTCCACTCGAAATAAAAGCTACGAAAATGTAGATACAAACGAGAGGAAGTCAGTTTAAAGAGAGACGCTCAAAGGGAGTCGAGATCGGTGGAATTTATTTGAGTTTACACTTTTTGTCTATATTTGTAATTGTTTTTAATTATAATTTCTTAAATCGCGGTGATTTCAAACAAATGGACTCATTCATCCATCCGCTACGGTACCAAAGTAAAAAGTCAATCGAAAAATAAGAAAAAAATGAAAAAATATTAAAAATGAACGAGCCTAATGGAAAATATTAGATGTAACAGTAGGGCCGGCATAAATAAAATCGTACCTGTCCACAAATATTTTTAAAAATTAGTCGAAAAATTATACACACAAAATTTTTTTCATTAAAAGTAACGAGCCTAGGACAAAATTAGATGCAACAGTAGGGTCCAAAATGAAGACTTCTTACTGAAGTGAAGACAAAATATATCTCTATTATGAATGGCAATTTCGTTTTGGTTTCAATTTGACAGAAATATATACCAGAATGTAATGACGTCTACAATCTTCACGAATATCGTTAAGAGAATGCGATCAGTTTTTCGTCTGGATGGAATATAAAAACAATCAATAAAAATAAATGTTTTGTAGTTAAAACTAAAATAAATAATAAAGAAACGAAATGAAAAATAAAAACATGATAAAACAATCGTAACCCTGTACTAACGAAGGCAACAATCGTTTCATTAATCATAAAATTGTGAAAAATAAAATAAAATAATAATGCCAAAACGACGAAACAGAGTAATAAAGCAGTACATGGATTAATCTGAAATGAGGGGGTTAGTGAGAAGGCGCTGGAATAAGGGAGAGGGGAAAGAAATAATGAAGATAGGTGAGACAGAAACTGATAAAAAAATTATAAAAAGGAGAAAATAACGATGAAAAGGAGGAAATATTATAATGGCGAAGGGAAATTGTAATGGCAAAGAAGATTTTGATGGGGGAGGGGACAAATGATGGGGGAGACGGGAAGAGAGATGTTAATGCGTGGGAGGTTCTCTGTGAGCGAGTGAGGAGATAGTGAGGGAAGTGAGAGATGAGGGAAGATTGTGAGGAGATGAGTGCGAAGTGTTGATAGAAGAAAGAAGACAGTTGTCATAACAGAGAGGATAATGTGGGGAATAGAAGGGAAGATAATGAGGAAGGAAGGCAAACCGATGATAATGATAGCCACGGTGAACATTAGATAAAAAAAAAAAAGGATGAAAGAGGAGGAAAGTGGAGAAGAGGGACGGGGGGTAGATGGAGGGTACTGTGGCTTGACGAGGGGGGGAGGGGGAGGGGCTTCAGGCGAATCCAATTATAATTCGTCTTTAAAAGATTTTTCTCGGAAATTTCCTTTTCTGCAGAGGGTGGGGGGTTGGGGGGAGCTGGAGGAGTGGGAGAAAATCTCAAATGAATAGCCTACAATTACTGTTAATTGTCGAGTGAATTTCAAAGGAGACTTCTGACGGTCTGAGCTTCTTTTTCTTTCAAGTTTATATATATATATATATAATATATATATATATATATATATATTATATATATATATATATATATATATACATGCATATATATAATAAATATACTTATATGTATAATGTACTATGTATCTTTCCAGTTAAGTCCTTTTGCAATTAGAGTACCTAATAAATGCTTCCTGAGCCCTGATAGTTAATAAATGTATGTAAAAAATATTAGTTACAGGCAAAAATGATTCTTCGTCTTAATTTCACACCATACATACGAACAATTATCATTACAATAAATGGTGATTTATTGTGCTGGTAATTACAATAAATTATCACATCGTCAAAAACTACAGTAATAATATGCTTTCTTGCGCAAAGGCTAATAATAAATGGCAACTGGAAAGGCAGTTTCCCGAAGTGTTGCATATTGCCATTAAACATTTTAATCTTTATGTTCTTTCATTTCAGGCATGTATATTTTTTACAACAACGCATTTCGTATCGATAACCTTCAGATCATCGTTTGGACCTATTTCTATTCTGCTTTTTTAAGCATTCTTCCACATATTAACAGTTCAGTTATTATTATTATGATCATCATCATTTTTATTGCTACTACTACTACTACTACTACTATTATCATTATTCAGAATATGAAACCTATTCATGTGGAACAAACCTACCAAAGGGGCCACTCACTTGAAATTCAGCTTCAAAAGAATATAGTGTTCGTTAGTAAGAAGTAAGATAGGTTGAGAAACACAGAAAGATTATATTATCATCAGTATTGTTATGATTATTACTATTATTAATATTATTATTATTCAGAAAATGAAACCTATTCATATGGAACAAGGCCACCAAAGGAGCCACTGACTTAATATTCTAGCTTCCAAAGAATATGGTGTTCATTTGGAAGAAGTAAGACGAGGTGAAGGAAAATACAGAAAGAAGAGATCACACTTAGTAAAAAAATAATTCATAAATCAACAATTAGATAAAAATGTATTAAAACGCAAGGAGAAAATGCTTTAAAATGAAATCTAAATGGGCACAACAGCATGAAAACTATCTTTGCACAGAGTACCAAAGGATATATATATATATATATATATATATATATATATATTATATATATATATTATATATATATATATATATTACTATTAATTAAATTGTCACAATTTATAATTACAGGCTGAAGATGTACTTTGAAGCAGTATGAAACGTTCCTAATAAAATGTTCTTCACTATGTTTGGTGGATTCCTGGACCCTTTATATATATATATATATATATATATATATATATATATATATATATATATATATATATATATATATATATATATAAAGGGTCCAGGAATCCACCAAACATAGTGAAGAACATTTTATTAGGAACGTTTCATACTGCTTCAAAGTACATCTTCAGCCTGTAATTATAAATTGTGACAATTTAATTAATAGTAAAATAATACATTAAGACTAAAATATCAAGATAATAAGTTAATTAAAAACCTTAGAGAACATTTAAAACAAGCAATAGACTAAAACTTTTGGAAATATGTTAATTAAAATTTACAGAAATATTTAAAACAAATAATGAGAGGACAAGTACCCTAAGTACAAATAGAGAAGGGAATGATTTGAAAACACAGTTCGGCCCAGATCTCAGTTATGCTAAATACAACGTGGCAGCAGCCACGTTTGCATTTAGAGAAGGAACCAGTCGTTTGATGTATAATGACTCAAGTGTCGTTAAGTAATTGTTGGGAGTGCTGTCAATGATTGAGAAATGTGTTTTATCAATATTAATTTTACATATTTTGGCGTGGTTACGGATATTGGATAATTCTGGGTTTGTTATCCTTTGTCCTGTTCTGTAGCTAACACCTAAGTGACTGGAATATCTCACTTTTAGTAACCGTTTGGTCGATCCGACGTAAATACCAGGACAACCCGGACAATTAAATTTATAAATGACGTCGGATCTCATGAACGGTGGTAGTTTTTCTGTGTGTAAAAAATGTGCCAATTTTTAAAAATGGGTTGACAGGAATCAAGTTTAATTTTAAACCACCTATTTCACTTTCAATGATAACACTACCATTCACAAGATATTCACTAAACGTTCACTTAACATTTACTAAAACCCTTAAGACAAAACATTCGCCTAATTTGTTTTTATATATAAAAGGAATGGTACAGTACATAACTAGCTTCTTAACATCATAGAAAGGAACTTGCTCAGAAAAATTATTATCTAAAATTCTATTTACTACATTATAAAAAACATTTACTGGATAAGAATTGTTAATAAAATACCTCTTTAAAAATTCAATTTCTTCGTGAAATAAATACCAATTTGAGGTATATTTCATAGCTCTAAAAAACCAGGGTTGAGATGGCATTAATTTTAAAATTCAAAAAACAAAAACTATAAAAATTATTACCCAAACCCGAAAATGCATGCTTCCTAAAAATGGTAGTGTTGAGTCTATCATCTTCCTTAACAATCTTTAGATCTAAAAATGATAAGCAGTTATTATGCTCGGTTTCCATAGTAAAATTTATATTATGATGCCGGCTATTCACAAAATCAAAGAAGGCTTCACTTTGCCACTTATATCTAAATAATAAAACAATTCTTATCCAGTAAATGTTTTTTATAATGTAGTAAATAGAATTTTAAATAATAATTTTTCTGAGCAAGTTCCTTCCTATGATGTTAAGAAGCTAGTTATGTACTGTTCCATTCCTTTTACATATAAAAACAAATTAGGCGAGCGAATAAGGAAAATCATTGAAAGTGAAATAGGTTGTTTAAAATTAAACTTGATTCCTGTCAACCCATTAAAAATTGGCACATTTTTTGCACATAAAGAAAAACTACCACCGTTCATGAGATCCGACGTCATTTATAAATTTAATTGTCCGGGTTGTCCTGGTATTTACGTCGGATCGACCAAACGGTTACTAAAAGTGAGATATTCCAGTCACTTAGGTGTTAGTTACAGAAACAGGACAAAGGATAACAAAACACAGAATATCCAATATCCGTAACCACGCCCACAATATGTAAAATTAATATTGATAAAACACATTTCTCAATCATTGACAGCACTCCCAACAATTACTTAACGACACTTGAGTCATTATACATCAAACGACTGGTTCCTTCTCTAAATGCAAACGTGGCTGCTGCCACGTTGTATTTAGCATAACTGAGATCTGGGCCGAACTGTGTTTTCAAATCATTCCCTTCTCTATTTGTACTTAGGGTACTTGTCCTCTCATTATTTGTTTTAAATATTTCTGTAAATTTTAATTAACATATTTCTTAAAATATTAGTCTATTGCTTGTTTTAAATGTTCTCTAAGGTTTTTAATTAACTTATTATCTTGATATTTTAGTCTTAATGTACTATTTTACTATTAATTAAATTGTCACAAGTTATAATTACAGGCTGAAGATGTACTTTGAAGCAGTATGAAACGTTCCTAATAAAATATTCTTCACTATGTTTGGTGGATTCCTGGACCCGTTTTAATGCTCTCATCTGATTGAATATATGTGTATATATATATATATATATATATATATATATATATATAGTATATATATATATATTATATATAATATATATATATATATATATATATAATAAGAAGTTTTCTTGGGTGAACTAATTCTTTTCAATGCTCTTTGCTCACATTTTTTAAATGAACGGTACCTTTTAAATATTAAAGTACCTATCCTCAGAAAGGAAATTTAACGTCCTTTTGCTAGTGTGTGTGTGTGTGTGTGTATATAATATATGTGTGTGTGTGTATATATATTGTTTTTTTGTTTTTTTAACGTATTACAATTACTCAATTATTCTGTGACAAAATGATACAGAAATGAGTTGCTCAGCATTAAATGTAACTTTATGAAGATGTTCAAAGTGGAATATTGCTAGCCACATGACCTTCTACAACTGTGGCTGCAGCCATAATGGCAGACCAAATACCTGGTACCTAATTCAGTGTTTAGGCAAACAGCGGCCAATGAGATCTAATGGAAAGTGAAAAAAAGTATTCCAGCACGCCTTGGAAAAAAAAAAAAAAATTCGCAGGTGAAGAGAGCCTTCCTAACTACTAGAGTGGAATAACAAGATAATTGTAACTGTCTAGATCAAAGAGTAACCCTTCCGAAAATTTTTAAATTTAATATATTGGGTACTTTGCACATCAACACAGAAAGCCCATCAGCAGCACTTTAAATTCACACTGAGCTACCTACTTATCCCTATCCACATACACACACACACACACACACACACACACACACACATATATATATATATATATATATATATATATATATATATATATATATATATATATATAATTTATATATATGTGTGTGTGTGTATGTGGTTGTTCTATACCACAAAAGCTATAACAATCAATGACGCAATGCGTTACCAAAAGCGTTAGGATGGCACCTTTGGACATTGAGAGAGAGAGAGAGAGAGAGAGAGAGAGAGAGAGAGAGAGAGAGAGAGAGAGACATTAGTATAATCAACTTTGATGAGCCCAGTACGTTCGCTTGCTAACCGGTCAATATAAGCCATTAAAGCTTTTAACTCAAAAGAAAATTGATATAACAATGTTCTCTTTCCCTAAACGGTACTTAACAAGGTCGGCTTCATGGAACACGGAGTAAAAATAGGTAAATTGTAAATTGGCAACGTTCAGGCCTGAGAAGACTGGAGCTTAATTGGAGTTTATAGCTGTACGCTGTTGATCCGGCTTAGATAAATAATAATAATAATAATAATAATAATAATAATAATGCTAATAATAAATTTGATAATAATAAAGCTAATAATAATATCAATAATAATAATACTAATAATAATAACAAGAAATGGGGAACAAACCTCAAACCCTTCTTCCTTACAATCATATCATACGGGGAAACAAAAATCATTAGGACCCTCAATATTAACAATTTTCATTAAATCATGATAATCACTGCAAATAGGATGATTACAACAATAACATTTTCTAATAATAATGTTAGCATTAACTCCCACCAATACGGACCTCAGGTAACTTCAAATGACTGTGTAAATCACACACCATTGCAAGAAACAGAAGGAAAAAAAAAAAGTATCAAAATAAAATAAAAAAGTTAAAACGTCCAAAAAAGACTTATTCAAAACGAGAAAAGGGCAAGAAAAGAAAAACCAAGTCAAAACGTCAGGAAAAAC
>NC_087217.1:56855715-56863215 GCF_015104395.2 Macrobrachium nipponense | reverse complement strand
GCTCTGTATCCTGATCTGTTATCGCTGCAGCGTGGGGTCTGCAGCGGGAGGTTGAAACCAACATTCTTTGGAAGGTTGAATTTCAAGTCAGCGATCCCTTTGGTACGCTTGGTTAATGTGAATAGGTTTCATCTACTGAAATAATAATAATAATAATAATAATAATAATAATAATAATAATAATAATAATAATAATAGTGACAAAATATGATGATGATGATAATGATGATGATGGGTTGGTCAACCCAGTGACATTAGCCAGACCAGTAACGTTGCAAACCAGAACGAGAAAGGGGTTGATTGATTGATTGTGAGTTATCTGGCGTCACAACTACCAGGGTCACCGACGCCGAACGAGAAAGGGGATAAAGGATAATAAACCAGGGGGAAAGGAAGCGGGAAGAGATATCCAAAGCTTAGCAGTAGAGGGGAAGACGCAATGTATGGTAAAAAACACTGAAGGGAAAAACACTACATGGAATGAAACTTTTAAGAAACACTAGAGTAAAAGAATAATCTCGACAAAAAGAAAAGAATAAATTTTTATTCTTGAAGTGACCCCTAATTGCACAATGCAAAATCGATGAAAAATCACTACCTTTTAAAAGTAATGGTGAAAGTGTGCTTGGAAATGACAGTGAGCTTTTATATCTCACGATCTTTTACCACATAAGTTACGTTCGAGATCAATCAACTACGACGAGCAATTCAATTAAAAAGAAGTCTCAAGATTTCAATTACAGTACAGCAACTTCCAAAAGTGTTTAATCTAAGTAACCACATCTGTCAAAAAAAGACCACACGTCAAAAAACAAATATCAATCACCGGCTGTCGTTTCCAAAATGTCGGCTAAAAATAGAAAAACGAATGTAAAATAATATGCAGTTTAAAAATTCTTTTTAAAAATTTAATTTGAATACAATATTTTAGGAAATTTAGCCATTTTTTTTTTCTTTATCTCACGGTGACCCTCAAACAAAAATAAAAAACCACATCTGCCAAAAAAGACAGCACCACAAAAACCAAATAGCAATCACCGGTTGTCATTTCCAAAATATCGGCTAAAAATAGAAAAAATTAATCTAAAATAATTAATAAGCAGTTAAATTTTTTTTAAAATTTAATCTAAATACAATATTTTTAGAAATTTTGCAATTTTTTTTTTTTCTCAGGGTGACCCTTAAACAACAATAGCAACAACTTCCACGACCCATATCCGGGACAAACAACCATTCTACCGCAACTCCCTTCACATTAGAATCCAGAGCGTCGAGGGCGAAGAAGAAATCCCTTCTGGAGAATGATGATATCACTGTTTCATTTAGGCTCAGAAATGAAAAGCCGGGGCGGGCGACCTGATAAATTACCGAGCATTTTTGCCCCCTCTAATGAAATCACGGCCTTGCTCATTGGATAACAGGGACGGGGTCTTTGATGTCGCAAATCTAATATGTGTAGGCTATCTTCCCTGAATATGATTCCAAATGAAATTAACGGCCATGAGTAAAAGGAAAAAGGACCCAGGGAGAAAAAAGAAGAAAAAAAATAGATGTCTGACTAGAGTAGGGGGGAAACGCTGAATTAAAGAGAAATTAATGAAGGATATGAACAAAGATATTTTTATTGCAACGGCGGTGGATGAGAGAGAGAGAGAGAGAGAGAGAGAGAGAGAGAGAGAGAGAGAGAGAGAGAGAGAGAGAGAGAGATTTGGGGGAATTCACTTGTAGCAGGGGAGGCATAAAGAGTGGGAGAGAAAGAAATGTGGGATTTCATATACAGCGAGAGAGAGAGAGAGAGAGAGAGAGAGAGAGAGAGAGAGAGAGAGAGAGATTCTGCTACAACGGAGCAAAGACGCGACATTCTGTTAAATATAAAATTCCATAACGAAACCAGTTCTCTCTTGGAAATGAAGTCCAAAACGAGTATACTGTGTTCAATTAAGCAAGAAGGCCACAACGAGAACACAGCGTTCTCATGACAATGAAGGCCAGAACAAGGTAGAGCAGTCGCGTGGACATGAACGCAAGGACAAGAACACAGCGTTCTTCGCAAAAGAACGCCTGATCGAGGTGCTCTCTTAGAATATGAACGCCTGAATGAGCACACCGCGTTTTTTCGAAAATAAAAGTCCAGAACAAGATCACGTTGCTCAACTGAACATGAACGCCATTATAAGAACATATCGTTCTCATGTACGTGGGGGCTAGATAGAACAAAAGTATGCTCTTAAAAACAAGGGCCCAGCTGAGAACAACACAGTTTTCTCTCGAAAATGAAGGCCAGACAGTGAAGAACACAGTTCTCCCTTGACAATGAAGGCCAGGCAGTGAAGAGCACAGTTTTGCCTTGACAATGAAGGCCAGACAGTGAAGAGCACAGTTTTGCCTTGACAATGAAGGCCAGACCGTGAAGAGCACAGTTTTGCCTTGAAAATGAAGGCCAGACAGTGAAGAACACAGTGTTCTCTCAAACATGAAGGCCAGACCGTGAAAAACACAGTGTTCTCTCGAACATGAAGGCCAGACCGTGAAGAACACAGTGTTATCTCAAAAATGAAGGCCAGACCGTGAAGAACACAGTGTTATCTCAAAAATGAAGGCCAGACCGTGAAGAACACAGTTTTGCCTTGACAATGAAGGCCACAACGAAAACACAGTGCTCTTTTGTAAATGCAGACAAGAAATACGACAACACTGTATTCGCTTGTAATGCAGACCAGAACGAGAACACAGTGTTCTTTTGTAAATGCAGGACAGAAGAACGGCAACACAGTATTCTCTTGAAAACGAAGACCAGTTCGAGAGCAGGAACCGAGAGAACAAAGTCGCAGGGAGCAATTCACAAAGAGAATCGGAGCCTCCGAACAAGCGCGGCCGATGTATGTAAACATGCAAACACGGGTACAGGGTAAACACATTCAGTCAGGGTAAATATGAAAACATGATCTGAATAAACATCCACTCATAAGCATGTCGACCCTCTCTCTCTCTCTCTCTCTCTCTGAGTTAGGAGGTTTTTAGGTTTCCCGTGTTCATTAGTAGGACTTGAGAGCACTCGGTGAAGAAGTCTAACGCATTCACTTGAGTATCATTGACACCTTTCTGTCAAAATCACCTCCGAAATGATTATAAGTCAAGATGGAACACTAGACTTTGAAAAGGATCAAATTCTCTCTCTCTCTCTCTCTCTCTCTCTGTCAGCAAATGAAATTACAACTCCTGGATCCACCACTTCCACTCCTCCTTCTCTCTCTCTCTCTCAAAGCCTGTGGCAAATGGAATTTCAACTTCCGGACTGGTTACCCTTGTTCCCTTTTCTCTCTCTCTGCAAATAAAATTCCAAATCCTGGACCTGTACCTCCTGCACCCTTCTCTCTCTCTCTCTCGTTGAAACTCCAACTCCTGCCCCTGCACTCCCACTCCCTTCTCTCACAGCCCCCCCCCCTCTCTCTCAAATTAATAAATGTGTCCATCATTTCATAATAAATACCATCCGAATCTCATAGACTTAGAACAGTAGAGTCACACGCGTCTGCCGGAGAGATGCAACCCTTTAATTAAAAGCAAAGAAATATTTCTCAATCTGCTGTCCCTGTTTTCCTCATTCCTCAAATTCCAGAGACACAGAGATGAAGATCGAGCGAAATGAAACCGTCACTTCAATCTTACTGAGGGGGTCAAAACATCACAAATAAAGATGTGGAGCAACAGGTTTATGTAAGTTCAGCCGTGGATTATGAGGTCGGACTTCCTGTTCATGCTTTTATTCCCTTCACGTAGGGATGATGGTTATCAAACACCTACAGATAACGACGTATAAACAAGTAAAATGATTCTCGAGAGGTAGTTCAGACTAATGGGAATCATTAACGGAAGGATACAAAAGCAAAGATCAAAAGAATTTTCCTCCCTCCGTTAAACCTAAGCAATTAACAAGTTTGACTTTATTTTGCACTTTATTTTTTTACAAAAAGGCGTGATCCGACCTCCAGCTTACTCGAGACGCGTGCAAGATTTTCCCCTCTCGCACAAGTTGTAAAAAATTACACTCCTAAACTTTAACGTAAACTAAAACCCGCTAAAATCTATGGTAAAAAAGAACCTTGTTTCACCAACGAAAATCAAAATGAATACCCTATATCTTATTAGAAATTATTTTTCTGTACTGTTTAACATGCACACTGTCTGTTTTCTACATTTTCATTCGAATAAAAAAGTCATAAATATCCTATCCTAAAATTTCTGTATCTTTAACTCAACGCGAAACACCTTTTTCAGACCTTTTTAGGATCTCCATAGACCTTTCCTACCGCACCCCCAAACAGCATCAACAACAAAGTATAGTTTGTAAGTGTACTCCCCCAGTCAACAAAAATGGTGCAAACAAGGAAAACAATTTATTGAAAACATTAAGCTGTACACATGAATGTCTTCGTGTGTTTATGTCCTGTATCGTCTAGTTTTTGTGTAAACGTGATTGAAATGGGGATGGGAATTTTACCGCATGTACAAAAAAATCTTACCTAACAACAAGATTTCCTTAAATAATCCTGAAATGAGTAATTTCACATTAAAATGAAATATAAATCGACATTGCCACCAGAAAAACTGTTTCTAAGTAAGGCTTCATCCCCCAGTAATTAATTCTATGTAACCCAAGGGTTTCAATCGTCAATAGCTAATATTATGTAACCCCAAGGCTTCATCTGCAAATAACTAATATCATATAACCCAAAGGCTTCTACCGACAACAATTAGTATTATGTAACTGACAGGCTTCGTCCGCCGCCAATTATCATTATGTAACCCAAAGGATTCACTCACCAATAATTAATTGCACCTTTTTAAAGGTTTCATCTCCCAATAATGAACATCACATAACTCAAAGGCTTCATCCACCAGCAAATAATAATATGTAACCCAAGGGCTTCATTCACCAATAACTAATACTATGTAATACAAAGGCTTCATCCGCCAGCAACTAATATTATGTAACCCATGGGCTTCATTCACCAATAACTAATAGTATGTAACACAAAGGCTTCATCTGACAAAAATTATTATGTAACCTTAAGGCTTCATCCAACAATAACTAATATTATGTAACACAAACGCTTCATCCACCAATAATAGTTATGTAACCCATAAAAGCTTTATCTGCCAATAATCAATATTATGTAACCAAAACGCTTCATCCAACAATAACATTATATAACCCTCAGGCTTCATCCGCCAATAACTGATATTACATAACCCACAGGCTTCATCTACCAATAACTAACATAATGTAACCGAAAGGCTACAGCCGCCAAAACCTAATATTATGTCATCCAACGCTATCTCATTATAAGCAGCACGATGACGTAACACCCTCATGCTTATTAACTGAGGTTTTTAAACTGAAGGCAAACTAAGGCCAAGATAATTCCAGTCACATTGTTAACAGAGCAGAATCCTGTAACTTTCAATTTAGTATAACAAGGTATAGCTAACTAACCGTGTTCAAGACTAAGTCACTTCCTCACTGGATGAGTGGGTTTCATACTTCCCTATCAATCTGGTAGCCCGAGTTCTGCTGTCAGTGCGGAACCATAGGAATTTATTTCTGGCGATTAGAAATTCATTTCTCGATATAAATGTGGTTCAGATCCCACAATAAACTGTATAGGTCCCGTTGATAAGTAACCAACTGGTTTTTAGCCAAGTAGAAAAAAAATCTAATCCTTCGACCCAGCCCTAAGAGAGCTGTTAATCAGCTCAGCGGTCTGGTTAAACTAAGATATAGTACGTAACTTTTCCAGACGAAATCTTCACGGCCTCTGGACCACTTCCTGAAACATGAGGCTGCTATTATCCGCAGTCTTTACATGTTCGTCCCTAACTTAATAACGACCAAAATTACGAGGATTACTTCTAACCAACAACTTTTTTTTTTTTAAATTTCCATTACGCCTTCACGTATAGCTGCTGGAGCAGATGGACGATGCCTTTAAACAGCAAAGTAAAGGAAGGAGAGAGAGAGAGAGAGAGAGAGAGAGAGAGAGAGAGAAGAGAGAGAGAGAGAGAGAGAGAGAGAGAGAGAGAGAGAGAGTACGACGTCAGGAAAGAGCATGCCAAATCCATCTCAAGAGTAAATTAGTTAAAAGCGCAGACTTGCAACAGTCACTTTTGAAAGCTTAGCAATTATTCAGCTAGGAAAATTGGATGAGAGGTCATTAAAATGGTGAAGATTTTTAAAGGAAGCTGTATATTTAGCCAAGTTTATTTTTTTTACGTCGTTACTTTCAGGGAAACACACCCTCACAAGGAGTTAGATTTGTTACTTAACATAAAAGGCAGGTGAACAGAACCTAAGGGGAAATTTACAACTTTCCTGCAGATAAGATAATATCAATTAGCGCAGTTTAGAAAGTTTGAAAGTTTACGTCCTTTCTAAGGTAAAATCCTTAGATTAAGCACGTATCCTGAAGCTGCAATATATTTTTCAGATTCTCTAATACTTTATACATATTTTTACACTTAATCCCCCCGTTCCCCTTTACTCGTAAGTCAAAAAGAAGAAGAAGGAGAGAGAGAGAGAGAGAGAGAGAGAGAGAGAGAGAGAGAGAGAGAGAGAGAGAGAGAGAGAGAGAGAGAGAAGGGTGTAGGGGTACGTGTCCAGGATTTGGCATCTTATTTGCAGAGAGAGAGAGAGAGAGAGAGAGAGAGAGAGAGAGTGAGAAGGGAACAGGAGTACCGGTCCAGAAAGTTGGAATTTTATTTGCAATGAGAGAGAGAGAGAGAGAGAGAGAGAGAGAGAGAAGGCGGGTCTTTATCTGCGACTGAGGCAGAGAAAGTGAATTTCTCGAAGTGTCCCACCAGCCACCAATCTAAGAAATGGGACAGCTCAGTCCAATGCGCCATTTTGGGAGGGAAATGGGGTTTTACGGAGACCTCCTCATGCAAGAGACTGGTAAAAAAGGATGAAAAAAAAAATCGAAAATATTCTATTTTAATTGTATTACTTATATCTATCGAATTTGATTTTCTAATATAATCAACTACTTACGAACCTACATATACACTCACTACATACATACATACATACATACATACATACATACACACACATATAATATATATATATATAATATAATATAATATAATATTATATATATATAAGATTTTACATTGTCAAAGGAGAACAGAAGCTTGTCAATGAGAATTCCTATTATTTGGAAAACAATTCAGGGAAAAATTACATATAATTTAGAACCAAAAGCTCAAAAGTAGGTTTAAATATCTTATTCTTTATCTTCCCGCCACTGGCCAGTGGCATAAGGCTGATACAGTTCCTCTCCATCTGTCTCTATCCCAAGCCATTTCCCTCGCTTCCTTTAGGTTATGGATTTCATCCTCAAGATCCTTGATAATTATGTCTATCCACCTCGTTCTTGGTCTACCCAGCGGTCTTCTTCCTATTTGTACTGCTCTCAGTCCTCTCCTGGGGTCTCTATTCCC